>NC_143146.1:41613257-41764772 GCF_059928025.1 Delphinapterus leucas | reverse complement strand
CTGCCTGCAGCAGTTCTGCTCACCCCCTCATAGTTAAGGTAGAGAGAGGCTCATGACCCAATCTCAAATAATAGATCAAAAGGAAATTTAATATGTCATATCTTAAAATTATTTTTTTTCTATTAATAAGAGGTTCACAGGATGAAATCTTCATCTTTCTTCAGGATTCAGTTGTTTATTGATGTGGATTGCCTATAGCCATGTTGTAACCATTAGGGGAGAAAGTAACATCATGGGTAAAATAAAGAGAGCAGAGGAGGAAAATAGGGAAAAAGTATCAATGAAATAATGAATAAATCCTGGAATCTGCACTATCTCTGATTTTCTTGTTACAGAAGGTGATAATATTTTTTATTCTTTAAATCTATATTAATTGAATGCATGTAAAAACAGAAGGAATAAGTATAAAGGAAAAGAAAAGGGAAATATATGAAATGATTATATTTAAACATTACATTTAATGTTATAGATATATATGCATATAGAGAGAAATATAAAATTGAAATTTTACTTTAGTCACCATTTAACACAAGTGAAAACAGTTGATTATTAATAGTAGAATAAATTGGAAGCTAACTTTATTTTCTAAATGCTCATCTCGAAAATGCAGGTCAGTGATCAACTTCCTTTTTTTAATCTCAAATGCTTTTACCTCACTTCCTCAATGCTGTAGGAAACTACATTTCCCAAATTCATTTCCTCTCCAGTTTTCAGGTAAGTTGAGTCATTAAGTATCACTGGAGAATCATTTGAGGGTAGGGATAGAGGAGAAGCCAGAGTATTTCCCTCTGTTTATAGTGATACAAGCTTACATCAGGGAAAAAGAAAAATCTCAAACAACCTAACCTTACACTTAATGGGACTATAAACAGAACAAACAAAACCCAAATTTAGTAGAAGGAAAAAGTCACAAAGATCAGAGGAGAAATAAATGAAATAGAAACTAAAAAATATATATATAGAAAATATCATTGAAACTGAAAGCTGGTTCTTTGAAATGATAAACAAAATTGATAAACCTTTAACCAGACTGATAAAGTAAAAAGAGAGAGGGTTGAAATCAATAAAATCAGAAATGAAAAATAAATAACAATTGACACCACAGAAATACAAAGGATCATCAGAGATTATTATGAACAACTGTATGCCAGTAAAATGGACAACCTAGAAGAAATGGACATATTCCTAGAAATGTACAATCTCCCAATACTTAACCAGGAAGAAATAGAAAATATACACTATTATCTAGAGGGAAATTGAATCAGTAATAATAAAAAAACTCCTATCAACAAAAAAAATTCCAGACCCTATGGTTTCATAGATGAATTCTATCAAACATAGAGAGAAGAGTTAACATCTATCCTTCTCAAACTAATCCAAATAATTGCAGAGGAAGTAACAATTCCAAACTCATTGTACAAAGCCAACATCACCCTGGTACCAAAACCACACAAAGATATCACACACAAAAAAGAAAATTACAGGCCAGTATCACTGACCCACATAGATACAAAATTCCTCAACAAAATGTTAGCAAACAAAATTCAGCAGTGCATTAAAATGATCATTACCATGATCAAGTAGGATATATCCAGGGGTGCAAAGGTGGTTCAATATCCTCAAATCAATCATGTGTTACACTACATTAACAAATTGTAGAATAAAAATCATATGATCATCTCAATGGATGCAGAAAAAGCATTTGACAAAATTCAACATCAATTTATGATAAAAACTCTCCACAAAGTGAATATATAGGGAACATACCTCAGTATATAAAGGGCATGTATGATGAGCCCACAACTAACATCATACTCAATAATGAAAATCTGAAAACATTTCCCCTATGGATCAGGAACAAGACAAGGGTGCCCACTCTTGCCAGTTTTATTCAACATACTATTGGAAGTCCTAGCCACAGCAATCAGACAAGAAAAATAAATAAAATGTGTCCAAATTTGATAGAAAGAAGTAAAAATGTCACTGTCTGCAGACGAAATAATACTACATGTAGAAAATCCTAAAGATGCCACTACAAAACTATTACAGCTCATCAATGAATTCAGTAAACTTGCAGGATACACAATTAACATGTAGAAATGTGCTGCATTTCTATGCACTAAAAAACAAACTATCCACAAGAGAAATTAAGAAAATAATTCCACTTACCATTGCATCAAAAATAATAAAATACCTAATAATAAATCTAACTATGGAGGTAAAAGACCTGTACTTATAAAACTATAAGACACTGATGAAAGATATTAAAGATGACACAAACAGATGGAAAGATATATCACCTTCATGGACTGGAAGAATTTTTTTTTTTTTTAAATGGCCATACTACCCATGGCAATCTACAAATTCAGTGTAATCCCTATCAAAATATCAATGACATTTTTCACAGAACTAGAAAAAAAATTCTAAAATTTGTAGGGAAACAGAAAAGACCCTGGAGAGCCAAAGAAATCTTGAGGAAGAACAATGTTGGAGGTTTGCTCCCTGACTGCAAACCATTCTACAAAGTTACAGTAATCAAAACAGTGTGGTTCTGGCACAAACATCAACACATAGATCAATAGAACACAGTAGAGTCCATAAATAAACCCACACACTTATGGTCAATTAATCTTTCATGAAGGAAGCAAGAACATACAATGGGGAAAAGACTGTTTCTTTAATAAGTAGTGTTGGAAAAACTGGCCAGCTACACATTAAACAATGAAATTACATTTTCTCACACAGTATGCAAAAATAAACTCAAAATAAATTAAAATTCTAAAGGCAAGACAAGAAATCATAAAACTCCTAGAGAAAAACATGAACAGAACACTCTTTGATGTAAATTGTAGCAATATTTTTGGAAACATCAAATAAGGCAAGGAAAACAAAAGCAAAATAAACACATGGGACCTAATTAAACTTAAAAGCTTTTGCACAGGAAAAGAAACAATTGACAAAACAAAAAGACAACCTACTGAATGGGAGAAAATATTTGCAAATGACATGACCAATAAGGGATTAATAACCAAAGTATATAAACAACCCATGCAACTTAATATCAAAAAAAAAATCTGATTTTAAAATATGTACAGAAAACCTGAACATAATTTTTTCCAAAGAAGGCATACAGATGGTCAACAGACATATAAAAAATGCTCAACATCACTAATCATCAGAAAAATGTAAATCAAAACCACAATGAAATATCACCTCACACCTGTAAGAATAGTTATTGTCAAAAATAACACAGATAACAAATATTGATGAGGATGTGAGGAAAAGGGAACCCTTGTACACAGTTGGTGGGAATGTGAATTAGTGTAGCCATTATGGAAAACAATATGGAAGTTCCTCAAAAAACTAAAAATAGAAGTAATATATGATACAACAATTCCACTCCTGGGTATACATCTAAAGAAAATGAAAACACTATTTTGAAAAATAAATGTACCCCAATATTCATAGCAGCATATTTTACAATAGCCAAGATAATGAGGCAACCTAAGTATCCATCAACAGATGAATGGATAAGGAAGATGTGGTATACACACACACACACACACACACACACACACACACAAAATGGAGTGCTAATTAGCCATGAGAAAGTAATTTTGCCATTTGCAACAGCATGGATAGACCTGGTGGATATTATGCTAAGTGAAATAAGTCATGCAAAGAAAGACAAATACTATATGTTAACACTTATATGTGGAATATAAAAAATAAAACAAGAACATGACTATAACAAGACAGAGTCACTAATATCCAGAACCAATTAGTGCTTACCAGTGGACAGAAGGAAGGGGTGAGGGGCAAGATAGAGGTAGGGTATTAAGAGGTACCAACTACTATGTATAAAATAAATATGCTACAAGGATACATTGTGCAGCACAGGGAATATACCCAATGTCTTATAAGTTTAAGTGGAGTAAAATCTATAAACATTTTGAATCACTATGTTGTACACCTGCATTAATATATTGTAAATCACCTATACCTCAATAAAAACATTAAAAAATAATTTCTGAGTCAAAATCTAGCCATCATATTTTAATATGCCTCCAAACTGAGACAATACTCTAGCTCTCAGTGTAGTTGCAGTTTCATAATCCCTTACCAACTCGTGTTTAGCTTCTTAACTCTTAGTTGGAAAGGTTGGCTTGGTTACTGTTTCCTGCCTGGATCTGACTCATTCTTACTATTATTACCATTATGCTACAATTAATAATTATTTAATATACAGCATGATGACTCCAGTTAATAATACTATTATATATTTGAAAGTTGCTAAGAGAGTAAATATTAAAAATTCTCACCACAAGTAAAAAATATTTGTAAATACATGAGGTGATAGATATTAACTACATTTGTTGTAATGACCATTTCACAAAATATACAAATATTGAATCATTATGTTATAGACCTGGAATGTAATATAATGTTATATGCCAGTTATATATCAGTTCACAACTAAATGAAGTTTAAAAGTGAAAAATATAATAAGGACTAATGAAAGAAAACTAGAAGACTGGATACCCAAGAATTCTCACATTTCTGATTACCAGAATCCATCAAAATAGCCAGAAGAAGGAATTCAGCATTAAGTCTGAGATGGTCAGGCAGTGCCTCTATGCAGTTCAATCACATTTATCTCTTGTGTGTTCTCAAAGGCAATGTAAGAAATGATCAAATAGAATAATTGAAATTGAATATAACAAAACTAATAATATCAGGAATTTATCAGATCACTTCACCATTTTCTATTTCTTTTTAACTGAATTTTTAAACCATTGTATAATTTTTTGTTTAAGTATAAAACATTAGCTAGAGAGACATTCTAAAAACTAATAATTAAAAATAAAAATAACTTTGTAGAACTGCATCCTTGTGTGTTGAAACTTTCATAAAATTTTCTATTTTCTAATGATAATAATTGTTCATACAAATGATAATGCAAAAAGGATCTTTTCCATTTAACGTGGCAACAAAAACTTGTCAAATAGATATCAAATTAATCATTCATGTTAAAAAACATCAAAGTTATCCATCAACGATCTTCATTTAACATGGGTTTAGTGTTTTTGTAAAGACACTATTCTTTCCAAAACTCTATCTAATCAAGTCCACTAAAGCAATTAGTTTCGATTATAATTACTTTTTGTGAAACTGATCAGTGATATTGCATTTTATTTTTATGCAATTTCTTTTATATTTTATGTAATATCCTTGATAATCATTCCATCACTGTCATCACTAAAAACAGGCTATTGCAATACTGGACTTTCATCAAGTTTTATTTTGTTTTTTAGTTTCCCGAGCATTTCTTCACATGGATATAGAACAGGTGGATATGATTATTGCCATTTTTAAGATGCAAATATTTAATCACAGGCATGTGATCTAACCTTCAGAGAAGCTAAGATTGGCATTCAAGTCTCTGAATTTCTTTCTTTCGGCACCTTAGAAGACACTGTCAGGTCATATTTTGAAATTTGGAATATTTATAATTAGATTGCAAACTCTTGAAATCAGGGCTGTTTTCTATTTCTTCTTTAGTCTTCTTTTGACAGTTGACTGATGTCATGTGGCAAAAATATAACTGGCCAAACAATTTTGATATACCTGAGGGTCACTATCCTATTTATGACACAGATGTGTTTCAAATATTGATTTAATTTGAACCCAAAACACTTTTTTTTTATAAATATTAGTAATATGTGAGTGATATGTTGCCTTACTTAAGTCATAAAATATCTCAGAGATAGAAGAGATTATTATATTATATTATATTATATTTTTTGCCCAATTAGGTTTCTTTTTCTAATGATTTCTGTTTCTTTGTTTCACTCCAACAGAATTCTACCTTTACTTTCTTCCCTGTTGCTTCAAATTAAAGTTGAAGATTAACTTGTAATCAACAGATTTCGTCATCAGAGTCAAATATACTTGAAGACCAGGCTACTACTTTTTCCTTTCCTTCTTTCCTTCCTCCCTTCCTTTCCTTCCTTCCTTCCTTTCTTCTTTCCTTCCTTCCATCCCTCATTTTTCTTTCCTTCCCTCTTTCTTTTCTTTCTCAGTCTCCCTTTCTTTCTTCCTTTCTTTTTCCCTCCCTCCCTCCCAATCTCTCTCTCCCTTTCTTCCTTCCTTCCTTCCTCTCTTTCTTTCTTTCCCTCTCCTTTTTTCTGGCCTAGCATAGAAATTGTGATTAAAGAGTAAATCCTACAAATGCCATTATTATTGAACAGATAAATGATCCAAGATGGAATTGTAGTCTATTCATTAATGTTTAGAACACACTGTGAGCCCAGTATGCCTGCTTCTTGGGGTGAGATATCTATTATGTTATAAAGACACTCTTGTACTACATTGACCGTGAGCTGTGTTTCCTGATAAGCTACTAGAGAACAGGCCTGCCATGTCTATGACCTACTTCCTGAACAAGACCTCTAAAGGAATTTGTAGTAGTAGCGGCTTTAACCACCAAATTAGTGCCTTAACCTAAATATGAAATTGTTCCTGAAGGGATACATGATTGAAAGTCTCATATCCAAATGGATCCAGGTCCAGTTTTGAATATTGATTTCTCCTATAAAAAAAATAAGGGATAAAGATGATTATTGATTTGCAGGCATAGTGGTGTGATGGAAAGTGAAAGGGAAGACTTAAAAAACAAGTCGGTTTACACTACCTCTGCCACAGCATGGCACCATGTGCTGCCTCAAGTTACTGCCTCAGGTTTTATGGTGTTTGCCAGGAACACCCTCAGCCCATACCCATGCTAAAGCAGATTCTCTCTCTCATGCCTCTTATATCTAGGCACACACTTGACCACCCTGGTATACACAACTTGACAGAGAGGCAAGCTGGATTTTGATCACATAAACAACATTGCTACAGTATGAATTCTTCCTGGAGCTTTGTTGGAATTTACATGTGAATATAGAATTTTAATTTTGTCACAAATCTCAGTCAATATGAATCTGAGGGATATGCTCCATAAATGTCTCAATTCAATAATATAATGATTGTAATACCAATGGCTAGATATGGGGATTTGTCTATATCAGGATAGTTTCCTGATCTCACTACACCAGAGTACTTTAGAGGAATTTTTAGCCAAAGTTCAGAAGAAAGTCTCATGTTGCCTGACCCCAAATTAATTCACTGGTTCTTTTATAACAAAATGGAGGAAGATTCTGGGTTCTAGGAGACTGTCAGACAGAATTTTTTCTTAGAAAAAAATAGCTTTGTAGTCTACTTAAAATAATAATGAATAATTAGCCATTACCTTCTGCTTGTAAGATTTCTTCTATTTAACTGGTTGAAGCAAAATTGGATATTCATTCTTATTTTGAAAGAGGAAGTGCAATTTCAGCTACAGTCAAGCTTAGTAAAAATGACATTGTCACTGCCACTTTTTGCCCAAAGTGAACTGCCTTATTTTTTACCTTACATGATTGACAGTGAAGATGCTGAATTATACTTTTTTTCCCCTCTTTTGAAATACTGAAGAGATGACTTTCTCCACCTGCTAACAGAAATACTACAAAAGTAGAAAAAGTGCAGAATTGTAAAGATATATAGTAACACAAAAAGTATGAAGAAGCTCACAGTTTTGTTATTTCCTTGTTATAATTATAAAAATTATTGTGTAGGAATAGAACAGCTTCAGCCTTACTAAGCTCTCCTTTCAGAGGAAAGGTCTATTAAGCTCATATGTTCAGATGAAGGAAGGATTTTTCAAGTGGCAAATGTCTAAGAAGCCTTGACCTGGTGTGGCAGTGTTATTAAAAGTTGCTTAGTCATCCAGTAATATCTTTAATGTGTCTCCCCAACACTTTCAGTTCAAAATTCTATCATATAAAGACTGGAAATCTTGGGAAATGTCAGAGAAATGCCTTATGAATATTCACATATGATAAACTTAGTTTTTCACGTTTGGCTCTCCTATTACATGTGCCTGTCCCAAGCTGGCTTGTATTATCTCCTGCCGGACCAGAGTAACTCAGGGGAAACTGGGAAGTGCTTCCTTTAACCAAGGGCTGTAAGATGCAGCACTCTGGAGCTGTGGTTTGCAAACCTGTTCCTTGGAGGCCTTGAGTCTCGCTGAGGTGATTCAAGGTTCCAAAACATTGGTTTGTAATATTATGTTTGGTAGTGTGGTAATTAAAGAAAATACTCAAACGTGCTGTCAAATTTTAACACATTGGAGACTACTGATGTGTTAACTTAAACTGCAAGGTTAATTTGCTTTTGTGCATTCCTCAGTAAAATTACCCCTACTGTCTCTGTAAATATATTTGAAGGTTTTATAACGTGTACTGATTGGTGAAGTCGGAGCTCTGCCCTAATCTTTTAATGTTTTTAATTCCTGTGTGAGCATTTCAACGCCTTTAAAATTAACCAGCAAGTCTTTTATTAAAGTGTTTGCCTAATGCACCCAATTAAGTAGTAAATATGGCTGAGATATAAGCTTGTTGCTTACTTTCTTCAGCAAGTAATGGTCAGTTATACAATGGCTACCAAATACAAAGTAATTTTTATGCATAAAATTATATAAGCAGTTTTAGTTTTTCTCATTCATTGGTTTTATTTTTTTAAATGCTATAATTTGAATGTATGAAATCAATTCTTGAAATTTATTTATTTATAAGTTTTATATATTAAGATCTACATAAAAGTTTTGTTTGCAAAATTGGGCACCGACCCTTAACTGTGAGTGCAGCGGGAGCTATGGCGCAGTGAAATGGAAACTGGTAGAATGCGGTGGGGAAGTTTTGATCTACCTTCACTTCTAGTGTCACCGGTTTTGTGGGTTTGGGAAGTCACTTTTTTAGACCAGGGACAGTTGAAATAAGAGACATAATGTGGCATTGTTATTTAGGCATTAGAGGTCTGTTCAAAGTTCCAGCTATTCATTCTGAATGACAATAGTATAAAATTATTAAATTTTTTTATTAAATTAAATTATTAGGAAATAACTTCAGTTTTTTTTGTCTGTGAATGATTCCTAAATTTCTTTATGTAGTTTTAACCAAATTTTGGTATTTATGTGGCTTTAGCTATGGAGTACAAACTAGATTCCTAATAAAGCCCAGAGTTTTCATAGCTTGTGGATAGATAAGGAAGATGGTGTCTTTGACAAGACTTCAGAATACAAGATGGCAGGTGACTTACCAAGGCGAAAAAAAGGGTATCAAGGAGATTGAGGTTGATTTTGGGTTTTTAGGCAGTTTTTCCACACATGCTTGCCCTGTTGTAATAGAAAAATTAGTATTTGTTTAAGAACTAATTTGAGAGAAGATTATGTAACATTGTGTTGAAAAGTCATTTCATACCTGATAAAATTATTGTACATTTTTGAGGCAGGCATTTGAGGCAAACATCTTGGGTTATGTCTGTCTCCTGTGTCACCCATTGACAGCAAAATGATGACAATATCATCTACGTAACTCCCAGGTACTTTGATGTAGCCCCAAAATACAAAGGGATAAGAACTTCTAAGTAAGGAATCCTAGCTCACATAAAATCTGCTTTCTTTGCAAATAATCAGTTAACCTCTAATGTACTTTTGTACTTTTCAGTTAAAAAAGAAACAAACAAGTTAAGGCTATTATCTTAAATAAAAGAACACACTATGAGGGACATTTCAGAAATAGAGCTCTTGACAATATTTCAATTAAATATAGTCTTTCCCAATAGAACATTTGAAAAATATGTTTTCTTGTGTGCTTTATTTAAAATACCATATCTGTATTAAAAAAAAAATAATTGACAGTTATAACATGTGTCAGTATTGAAATGTATCATAATAGGTTGTCTTCTGGCTTGTTTGAGGGGTTCCTTCTTCCTCAATACCAAAATATCAATATTTATAATTCATATCTTGCAGTCCCACTTCCCACTCCCTTCCTCTTTAAATTGATTGCTCTTAATCTACACTGGTCAAAAAATTCTTATAATCAAAGTTGTTGGCATGGACAAAGTATAGAGGGAAAAGAAAATGAGTAAATGCCTGAGGATTTAATTTATCAATAAAGTCCATAGAATTGAAAATATCGATAATGAGTTTTATTTGAAATTTTCATTGTTTATTTGGAAGCATTTCCCAAGTAATTGGAGCTGAGAGTAACTCTAACACCATGTAACAGAATTTTCCAAACATTCTAGGTGACCTTTCTCTCTTTGGCAGAATAGTACTTTTCCTCCACCTCCATGTTACTAACCATAGTTCTGAATCTGCGAGAGTCAGAGCAGAGGTAAAGGGTAAGGAGACATTTACTCTGGTAGTACTATCTCAAAGATGGCAAGTGTTTGAACTCTGTCTTTGGGGACTCTGTGATCAAGTCCGAACTCTCTGTCTTTGGGGACTCCATATCAATATTTCCTTAGTGGCTTCTTTGGCATGATGTAAAATGACTCAAGCTGGCTTTATCACCATGTAGTCTATCTCTCCCTTTTCTTGGGCATCACAAAACTTTTGATCTGATAAACTGTAGGAGAAAAGGCTAACCCCCCATACAGGGACACTTTCTTTAGCTACACTTCTAAAACATCTGGGCAGCTGTTTTTTTATCTTCTAGATCAGGGATCAGGAAAGCAGTGCTCATTGGACAAATCCATTTTATTACCTGTGTGTGTAAATAAAATAAAATTGGTACATGTGCCCTTTTATTTATATGTGGTCTACGGCTGCTTGTGTACAAAAAAGGCAGAATTGAATAGTTGTGACTGAGGTCATATGACCTGCATAATCTAAAATATTTACTATCTAGCTGTTTACAAAAAAAGTTTGCTGACCCTGCTCTAGACATAGGGAGTTTAAGTCAAACTTTAGTCTCTTATGCTCTGCAAACATGTAGGGACACATAATGAGCTCTCTGAGTGAGCTCACTCAAGACCCATTGGGAGGAGCTTGGACACTAGGTAAATCTTCTCCCAAAATCATCTTGTCATATTTTCTTTCTCTACTGTTTATCACTGATGCTTGTGAATTTTGAACAAAGCTTTAGATACTTGCTTTGACTTATTTAGAGGGTTGTCTATATTAGGAATTATTTTGACATCTAATATTAGAACTTATTTTGACATCTAATAGTTCATAATTTAACACTTCAGTAGAAACCTCCAGATTAATATTTCATTATTAAAAAGATTTAGTAAGATGAGCTACCTCTTACCTCTCACTTCGTTTCTGTTCAATCTTATTAAACTGAAACTTCTTTTGTAGAGCTGTCTGTGCTTTGCTACATTTTTTTTTTCAAAAATTCTCCAGATAGTATTTCAAATTCTCCAAATTCTTCTTCACATAGAATGAAGAATGACTTACTTATTTGGGGAAAAATTAACAGAACACAGATGCTTCAATTAATTTGTTTCTTGGTATTGTGTCTGCCTCTTCAAAGAGTTGGGTGGTATTCCCAGATCTTGTTCTATTTTTGAGGGTATGTGGCCAGACCTTATACATTTTACAGGAAGATCTGGAGACCAATCCTTCTTCTCTTCCCATGTGAGAAGTGTGTGGGAGGCACCACTCTGGGTGGTTTTCTGTGTTGCAGTCCCAAACATTCCATTAGGCGTACCACCTAAAAACCAAGATTGGAGAGCAAGTATTGGTTGTGTCTTCATAGCTAAGCTGAGCTCTCTATTCTTATCAGTAATAAAACTGATTTTTAGATCTCTATTTGCCATTTTGCTTATTTTGTTCTATACTCAAATTGTTGTGAGTCATTTCACTTTCTATACAGCTAAATTAGTAAGCAGTAGGCACTCAATTAAAACCAGCTCTTACTTTCATTATTACAAACCATAGGTTCTGATTTTATACCTAAGAATTTGTAATTAGCAAAGGGAAAACATCATTCAAAAGGATTATTCAATCTTTTCTCCTTTTACCACTTCTGTCCCCTTAATCTCTCTTTTGCTTTTAGCCTGATATTTTAAAAGTAATTTCAGAATGTTTTCAAGACTTCTGGACTGAATGAGCCCTAACTAGCTTTCAGCTGAAACTTCTAAGTTCCTGAAAGGCTACAATTTGAATAATATGAAACAATGTGTTATACAGGTACATAAAAATATATATTTGTATATGTTTATCTATATATGTCATAATTATTATGAAAGAAATAATCACTATTAATATTTACAATGTATATGTACATATATAGGGAGAATGTGCCACTCTAAAACAAACCGATTGATATTATATGTCCCTGGTGGGCATGAATTTCATTATTTTATCACTACAAATAGTATGTCATAACTTATGGCATTTTATTCAATTTGACACATTACAAATTGCTATTTCCATATAAATATGTTTTTAAAAAATTTAAAGTTAAAGCCGGAGGGTTTGGGAAATTTGACATTGCATTCTTACAAGTGGCTGACCTCATTTGTGCTTATCTGGAATAAAATGGATCTAATAATCTCTTGATTGTTTGTAAATCTCGAAGTCTAGTCCCTGCAGAAAAAAGTGTACACTGGTTGAATCAATATTTTATCCCCAAAAGATTGACAATAGCATTAACTTTTATATTGTATAAAATTAATAAAAAACAGTTAAAGTATTTGAGTTGCATTACATCTGAACTACTTTGTTTACAGATGGCACCTCTCTTTTGAGATGCTTTATAACTTATCAAGCTACCTTAAATACTTTCTAGAACAAGGTAAGACACACAGTCAATGTCACATTTATTTCCACAAAAATAATAAATTAAATAGGCATTAAAAGAACACCTCTAACAGCAATTTTGGTTGACACAAGGAAGACCCTTTAAGGAATAATATACTAAAAGCAGCGGCATCATACTTCCCAGTTTTGAAATCTCATGTTGATATCTCAAGTTTCATTTAAAAGATTCTCTCACTATCACTTGAACAATTTTTGAAAGTGGGGCATAATTAAATGACAAAAGAAAAATACATTGAATCATGCCATCTCAGAACTGAAGATTTTCATAATTATCTAGAGTTAAACCAGTTATTTAACACAAGAAACAAATCCAGTGTTGTGACTTGAAGACCCAGGATTTCTGACTGTCCATATTGTGTTTTCTACTAGATGATTCTTAAAAAAAAGTCAGCAATACAATAGGGAACTGGTGATATTTATGTCAATCATATCATTGTTTCCAGATTTGCTTCATTAGCATTACCAAATGTTTCATTCAACTATTTCTTTTCCATCTTTCTCTTCAAACACAACAATTTCCTTGGCAAATAAAGCATCTGTAAGTACACTTGGGTCTATCTCTGGGGTTTCTGGCAATTGGCATTTTAAGATAAGAGCAAAAATAAAGGGAGATGGCTTCAGGGCAAGATATCTTGGCAACATTCAATTTTTGTCTCATATAGAGGAACATGGCTTCCTCTCAGGATGCTGTGCTACAATACAAAGATTAGAGCAATTATGAAAGCCTTCTTTTTAGTCATCACAAATGATATTTAAAAATGAGCAATCTGTATTTTCTCCTTTATATACCTGTACAAAACTTTAACTTGGGACAATTTGTGGGGTAATTTGGGGTTATTTAGCCACAAAATAGCATTAAATACATAGAGAGAGTTTAACAAAGTATTGCCCTTTAGAAAAACCTAATAGAACAACTATACAAAGATAATTTGAAAATGCATGCTTGTGAATTACCTAAATAACAGTAAACACTGTATGTATTCTCAGTTCATTGCTTTCATACAAATAGATGCCTCTAAAATGCTTAAGACCGTCCTTCTTTCCTTTTTTTTTCCTTTCTTTCTTTCTTTCTTTTTCTCTTCCTTTCTTTTGAAAATTTTGGTTTTTAGAAGAAGCAAAATTATATTATTATTTTAAAATGAATATAAATTTATAGAGGCCCAAATGTAAATTCCCATCATCTTGTTCCCTCAGGCTCCATGCTGATGACAGTGATAAAATCCAGTGGATTGGTGATGTTGAAGATGATTTGCAAAGAAAGTAGTTTGACTTCATATTCAAATATTTCATGACTTTAAATAAAACGCAGTTTCTTCCTTACCAATAATGGAAAATGATAAGAACCTGGCTTAGCTAAAACTGCTCTAGATAAATTATTCTTTTTGATGTAGAATGAAAACAGCAATTCAAATTCACAGTTATGCTATCCTGTTAACATTTTCCCCTCATTGCCCCATTCCCATATTGCTAACTTTAAAACACAGATTCCTGGAATAGATAATTAATTCTATGTGGACAAAGCCATCACTGTATCTACTTTTCAGAAAGATGTTATTATGCCAGAAACATAAATTTAATCACAACTGTAACATTGAATTCTCCTTGAAACTGAGTAAAAGGAAAACAAATTTTTGCTTAGTTATTGCTTCCAATTTGCCAACTTGATATGATTCATTCTAAAAGTGAAAGTACTGGGATCTCTACTACCTTTTACTAAGTGCATGAATTACATGAGAGCAGAGGAAGAAAAATATGTAGCAAGATTCACAATCCACTCAGATTACAAATAAATATTTCCTTAAAAATAACTTCCTATTTGTTAATCTGTTCTTCCTTATGAATTTCACCATATAGGGTAGTTGAAAAAAAAAAAAGACAAAATAATACTTAGACCTAACCAGTAACTTTAGTTCAGCTAATACTGTCTTTAGTATCTTTAGGTAATTTACTCTGTTTGAATAAATTATGCAAATTTCGGATATTTTCAGCATTCTAGTCTCACCTGGTACTGCTCCTAACCAAGAAGGTGACTGACTGACTGCTTTGTGGGTATGTATCTAATATGCCTTGGTGTGGAACAAGACAAATGAGGTATACAAATCCATGTCTTCTGGATCCTCTTTCTACTTCAAAAGGACACATCTAGCTCAGGGAAAAAATACACTTTCATCCAAAGTTAACAGCTGCCTCTGTTCTTGACATTCCCACATCTGCAGCACAAACCTCACTCTACCTCTATGTTTCCTTGGGGTCATTGGGAAACTACATTTCCTGCACACATCATGCTGGCCAAAAAGAGCAAAGGTCACCTAAATTGTTTTCTCCTGCCAAAGCCACTGAACAATTTTCCTGCACAGTATAGAGAATGAACGTTTTTGGAATTTCTCCTAAAAGTTTAGAGCCCATGTTACCATTAGCTCCTTCTCCCTCTTCTCGAATCCACTAATATAATGAGTTGAGTTTTTTTTTTTTTTTTTTTTGTGGTACACGGGCCTCTCACTGCTGTGGCCTCTCCCGTTGCGGAGCACAGGCTCCGGACGCGCAGGCTCGGTGGCCATGGCTCACGGGCCCAGCCGCTCCGCGTCCCCTGCATCGGCAGGCGGACTCCCAACCACTGCGCCACCAGGGAAGCCCCGAGATTTGTTCTTTTTATTCCTTTATGATTATGTCTTCTTTATTCCTTTTCTGGGCATATAGTAAACTCTAGTATGCCAGTGGTCAAGAGAGATAGAGACATTTTAAAATCTTTTTTATCCTGACTTTCAACTTGCTTGTCTATTATTTAGGAAGTCAGAAACTGAATATTTACTCTTTTTTGGGTTTGAATTTCTGGTCTAACATTCCTAAAGCTTCCCACTATTCCACCAGCTCCCTCTCCACCACGGGGGTGACTCAGAAAAGAACAGGAACACCAAGCAACAAAGAGAAAAATATAGAAATATATTTAGATTCATTCTTTTGTTGTATATTTCACTACTAAATGTAAAATTTTATTAGTTAAATATTAATGTTTTATACACTGTGATGTTTATATGAGGATTCATTGTTTACAGTATAACAGATTGTAGACTGTAACCTATTTTAACTCTAAAAGAAAGCTTAATATGTGAAGAAAAATGTAAATCAAGTAAATATAGTGGAGAAACAATTGGAAAAATTTGAAACAGAATAAGGTCATATAGTAAACTGAACATCAGATTTTAACTGTATTACTATATTGAACAACCTGGCTCAAACCTCTGCTTTGATTTCTATACATTACTTCTCTAGATCAGACCTTCATTTTTGCTTCCCTGTACTAAGCATGCTTCCCATCCCAAATCCCTGCCTCTGTTTCTATCACCCTTTCTCCTATCTATAGTGCATGCTTAGTTTTCCCCAAACTCAATTATATGCTCAAATGACAGTGGCATCATTTTTTCTCAAGTAAGTTCTAAGTGTGTTTCTGTGGTATTAAAGCCTGATTGGCACTCAAAAGTCTGCTACCACTTCATTGTTCTAGCTTTTCCTCTATGGCATTTTTTTTTTTTTTTCTCCTCTAGTACATAGTCATCAATCTGTTGTCCCCAGAGGCTTACATTATTTTCCTTCTTCTTTTCTCATTTTCTCCACAATTGCAATAATCTTTTTACTGATAATTCTCAACTTGCTATCTCCCACCCAATCCACTGGACATCCTAGGTCATGTAGCCAACTGCATGCAATGTACATATTTCAAAGCAGAGAGTACTGTACTAAAAGTGAAAGAAACTTCCCTCCAAATCTGCATGTTCTTCCGTATTATTTTACTTTTATTAATGGCCTCACTATCCACCTACTCTGTTCAATAGGGCAATATAATGTCTTTACATCAGCTCTAATTCCAAGCTAACTTTTCATTAAACTTTTCTTTTTTTTAGTTTTATTGAGGTATAATCACAAATAAAATTGTAACATATTTAAAGTGTACACCATGATGTTTTGATATACATAAACATTGTGAAAGGAATCCCACCTTAAATTTAATTAACATATCCATCACATATTTACTTTTTTTGTGTGTGTGTGAGAATGCTTAATTTCTCTCTCCTAGCAAATTTCAATTATATAATACAATATAATCAACTACAGTCACTGAGTTTCACATTATTAAGACCTTATTCATCTTATAACTGAAAGTTTGTACCCTTTTACCAACCTCTCCCTATTTCCCCTACCCCTTCATCCCTGGCAGCCACCATTCAACTCTCTGTTTCTATGAGTTTAACTTTTTCATTTCTTTTTAGGTTTCACATATAGGTGATACCACGCAGTGGTTGTTTTTCTGTGTCTGGCTTATTTCACTTAGCATGATGCCCTCCATGTTTATCCATGTTGCAAATGGCAGGATTTTGTTCTTGTTTAAGGCTGAATAATATTCCATAAATATACATAATATATATGTAGGAGTGTGGCAAAAGAGAAAAAATAGTAAATATTATTTATAGGAATTTAGGATCTGAACACAAGAGGTTAAAAGAGGTTTTAGGGCAGGAAATGCTTTGTTATGACAAAGTATATGACATAGTATTTTAGGTTTGTGAGGTAAGAGCCCTGGCAAGTTTTAATGAACTGTTTTTGTGAAGTTTAGGTGAGCTGTTTATACAAAAGTGCCAACTATCATTAGTAGATACCTGATTTTCCAGATGAGCAAACTGCATGCTAAAAAAAAAAAAAAAAAAAAAAGGTTTCCAATCATTTCCTAAAAGAAATAGTAAAGTTATTAATGATTTATAGCCTTACCTCCTGGGTGAAAACTTTTTCTGAGCAGGCATTTACTTTGACACAGATGTTCTCAAATCTGAGACCCGACAGTTGTGATGATGCTGGTGAGCTTGATTCTCAATCCCTGCCTTGTGTCATTATCCACTCTGAGCTGAATTCAATCAGTTTTCATTCACTTGTAAACTGAGAACCAAGAAGGCCCATATTATAACAAGAGAAAAGATCCAACCCATGTTGAAGAGAATGCGAATGCAGAAACAGATATAGGGTATTAGCCAAATGACCTAATTTAATTATCTATTTGTTTTCCTGGATCTTTTTCATGTCAGGAAGGTCTCAGGATATGAGTACTGCATTTTTCCCCTAAGATGACACATATTCCTTCTTAAGAAGTTAACATTATATCTAGGGATGTTCTGCTGGGCTTGTTTGTCCAATTTAATAAATTTCTAGGGCAAAAAGTTCTCTGGGCTCAGTGATCTTGCCTGGCTTTAATCATGATCTGAATCACAGAAGGAAGAATTTTTCCTCATTTTCTAGGCCCTTTGTAAAGCGTGAAATGAAGGGAATTGAAGACAGTCCAGAATTCCTTTCTGTTGCTTAAGTTTTGTGGTCATGGATCATGGGCTAGATATTTTCCGTCTTGAATTAGGTTATTAAATAATGTCTATACTTTATGTTGTTTTTTGATAAGAGAAATCAATATCTATAAATGGACCCTGGGTCCGTTTGAATATGAGACTATCAGGAATGCTGGCAACAGTCTACCAAGGTAAGTCCCTGTCCCGTCTGCTTGTAGTAACCTGTAGGCTTTGGTACTAAAAATTTAATACCTGTTATTGAGGGCCACCTAACTATCTAGTTTTTAGCAAAAATTCCATTAAAGGTAGCTAAGTAGTATTGTACATTTTCAATATCATTCAGCAAGAGGAATCAGGTGCCAGACAGCAAGAGATCATGCTAAAGATCTGAGTCAGAAAATCCACATAAATAGTGAGACTTCCTTTTAAAGTATATAAAAGTAAAAAAGATTCAATAGATATACAATATCTTTTGTAATTTCTTCCCAAATTCAATATTTATGAAAGTTTGGTTACAGAAATAAGCTCCTACAAAAGGTCCCCAGATTCTTTTCCTATATGCGATATTAGAGAGAGAGTTATGTGTTTAGCTGTCTTTTTGTGATGTTTGCTTCTGAAATTGTGTTTACTATTTTAGAACATTAAACTTGGAACTATTTGTTTCATTACCACAGAGCTGGATGACTCCCTGAGGAATATGTATATGCAGACCATAAAGTTGATTAGGTTTTAGATTTTAGCCAAATTATAAACAAACTCTAGCCAGAATTAGACTTATACCAGGAAGTAACTAGGAATGCAACAAACAATATTTAGAAAAAGGGCATCCTAGGTATCATAGTTAAGAGCTAATTAGTGTCTGTTGAAATTAGAATGTTAAACCAGCAAAGAGAAAATAAAATATTTATGAAAATTAAGAATATTAGCGTATTTTAAAGCCTGATACTCTGCTGTTTCAGTCATCTGGATCTTGTTCTCTGGGTCTTGGTAAGAAACTTCAGATTTACACGTGAACCTTGAAGGTGTCAGCTTCTGAAAATTTCAAGAATTCTCATTTTAAAGTGTCCGTCCTTCCACTGTGAGGATGGTTGTGTCCCTTAAATGAATAATATTGATTCCAAAGGCCAACCTCTTTGAGGTTTGTTCACATGTTGGCAATATTTTTTCCATAGGAGTTTGCAGGTGTTTTTTTTATTTGTTTGTTTGTTTGTTTCCTCTGATTTCTCTTCCAGAATATCAGGTCTCCAGGATTCTTATTATGTGAGGGTTGTTAAAACAATGTTGAGGAAAGTTCAGCTACATCCTGATAAGAATGGGTATTTTGCACAAGTCCCTTAAAGGATTTGGGCATGCCTGTTTGTAGTGGAACAGGTTTATAATCAGAGTGATCTTTTAGATGGATGGGTTGACCTATCATTAAATCATAAAGAGAGAAGATGAATCACAGAAGGAGTTAATTTTTTTTTTTTTACATTAAAACCACTAACACATCTTAGGCCATGGAAGATCAAGATTCACTTAAGTGCTTTTCAAATTTTAGTTTCGGAATTACGTTTGTTCTTTCCAACTTTCCTGAAGAATGAGTATAATTTGAACAGTGAGATTTCTGAGTACGTAGCAAGGCTTTGCAATTCTCTGTAATATCAGTCACTCTAAATTGACACTCCTTTCACTGGAGAGAGAGACTGGAAATCCCCAGATTTGGAATGAAACAATACTTTTGCTAACATTAAATCAGTAGCCTTCCATTAAGTAAAAGCTTCAATCTATTGTGTAAGTAAGCGAACAGTGACCAAAATATATTTAAAATTCATTGCAGGGAATACATTTTGAAACTCATTTGAATGTGTTCACAGGTACCCTAAGACTAGCCCTCTTTTCCATATCCCATCTTTACAGGTGTACGGGGATAATGGTGATGACAGAGGAGAGACAATGCAGAGATTCCTCAGATGAAGCCCCCACTTCGATATTGGTTGAATATAATACCATAATTGTTGTTGCTGTGGTAGAAAAGTCAGTGTAAAATCATTGCAATTTTTTTTGAGGGAATAGAAAGTATTTTCATGTAATATAAAACCAGGTTTCTCCTAATATTTCTTTTCTTTTTTTTTCTTCCTTCCTTTCTTCCTTTCTCCTTTCCTCCTTCCCCCCTTCTTTCTTTCTTTTTTCTTTCTTCCTTTCTTTCTTTCTCTCTCTTTCTTTCTTTCTTTCTTTCTTTCTTTCTTTCTTTCTTTCTTTCTTTCTTTCTTTCTTTCTTTCTTTCTTTCTTTCAAATTGTGGTTACCAGTCACTGGCATTCCATAACAGCTTCTTTGAACTTCTTTAAAGAATTGGCTTTTTGGAGTTTTAAGAGGACCAAGATCTTAATTAAAGCTCCAGTCTTTCATAATGATTACCTAAAATCTTTCCCTTTGCTTTCAAGTTATCCTTTTGTGTGCAAATTCTAATTTTATAATGACTATCTACTTCAAAAGTATTAGGCATAAAGAGTTCTTTAATTTACTGGATATTCTGAATTGGAATTATTGGTGATATCAAGAACGCTTGTTGTTTCCAAAGCACTACAAAATCACATATTACATGCAAAACATGTCTGCTACTACAATAAATGTTAGCTCTCTGATCTCCAGCCGTTTGTCATGATCCAGAGTGTGCAGTGTATTCTGCCATCTGGGCTGATTTAGTTTCTAGTAAAGGGTCATATACTGTGAATAAGTTGACTTCTGTTTTTATAAGTCTTGAAAATTTCCTGTTCTGATCTTAAGACTAGACTCATTATCAAGCCATATTATATCTGTATTTTCTATAGGAATTTTTAAAATAACTGTGTTTAGAGCATGGATGATAATTCTTGGCAGAGTCAATTCAGTTATTTGATTCCCCTTTTTTGATTATGGAAATAAGGTGCCATGATTTAAAGAATTATATTGATGCTTGGAAATGTGTGAGGGAGTAAGAATTTTATAGGCGATAAACCTACTTGTTAATAAATATTGAGCTTTTAGACAAGAACAAAGACGGATCAGCATGGGGAGCCATCAATTTTAAAACAAAATCTAAACCCCATTTCATAGAAGCTTCCATTATTTGAGCTAAAGCTATTATTGCTGTAAAACAGGGTAGGTAGGCTTTTGCCACAGAGTGAAAAAGGAATGCTGGGGGCTTCCCTGGTGGTGCAGTGGTTGAGAGTCCACTTGCCGATGCAAGGGACATGGGTTCCTGCCCCTGTCTGGGAAGATCCCACATGCCATGAAGCGACTGGGCCCGTGAGCCATGGTCGCTGAGCCTGCACGTCCGGAGCCTGTGCTCCACAACGGGAGAGGCCACAACAATGAGAGGCCCGCGTATCGCAAAAAAATAAATAAATAAAAAGGAATGCTGTAATAAACCATTGGTATCTGATCATTCCTATGAAGTTGAGTCAGAATAACATGAGCTTATTTATGAATGGATGGGAAATAAATCATAAAATGTTTGCTCCTGCTTAGGGGGTTCAATTATTGAAAATTTGGTTAAATTATACACATATATAATGATTTCAGAAAAGTAATGGACCGATTGCTTATATTGCATCAGTGTGATCAAGGAAAGTTCTCATTATTTCTTGACCAGAATGAGAGAAATTTTAATGATGTGAAGTATCTCATAATTGAAATATTTGCATTCTTGGAATATATTATGTCCTGGAATAAGTCATATCTTTTGTTTTGACAAAGTATAACTTTTTCTTAAAAGTGCTATGTTCCTTTTGAGCTGATTAAATATATTGAATCAATCTTGGGCACCACATTATCAATAGAACATAATGAAAGTTGATCCTTATGTCAAATAAGAAAATCATGGGAAAATTTAACATGATTAAGGTCCTGTGAAAAATGGAGTGTCTCAATAAACTTCTGAGGCATCATTCTGCTGGTATATTTTAGACCTTCACAGAAAAAGGCCAATAAGAACTTAATTAGTTTAATGAGGGGAGCACTAAGATATAAAGCAGAGTACATATATACAATTGTAAAATGTGTAGGCTTAGGTGGCACTGAAGATAAAATACTACTTGGATTCAGTATCACAGAAAGCAGGGGATTACTGTTTTCCTTTATGGTCCTGGAGTGTTTAACAAATCAATATCTTTTCCTGTTGTGTTTTGTTACTTACAGTGAAAACACACTGAATAATATTACAGTGATTGGTACAAATATGATGTCTCTTTTCTATCAAGCTTCCAATGATTGGTTTCAAGTCCTTCTTTGCCTTCTTGTTTTAGGGGAAAATCTGCAAGTTGGGTAAATGTATGTACAAGACAATCTAAACTTCAATATATTCAAAATCAGTAAGTCTGTTAATATCAACCAAATGTTTGGACCATAAACTCTTGGAGATCTTCAATTTGGACTTAATTTAGACACAAGCAAAATAGTAGATCAAGATTTGAACTACCTATGACCTGATTACAAACAAGAGAATCTTTGGTTATCTCAAGAAAGAGGTCTTCAGGAGAACACAAGAAGTAATTCTATTTACAAAATAAAACCATTTTTATTAAGTTAGCATGTGTAGTTTCACAAGAGAAATAATAATATTCTTTGGTTGGAGGCATGCTGATGAGATTTATTGGCTGATAAATGGGTAATGTCTGAAATTTGCTATATAAATTTCTACCACCTGAGTGGTCATTCTTCCCAGAGAGAGTTTGTGTGATAGTGGCAGAATTTAAGGTTAATATTGCAGTATGTGAAATTAATAAAAAGTTTCTAAGTTTGTTTGTTAATATTTAAAGAAAGTTCTTCTGGAGAGTTTAAGATAAAACTCAATTAAGTGCTTGCTTCCCTCTCAGAATACCTGCATTTTTTACCCACATTATATTTTTTTGTCTTTCCACTTCTTATCTAGCATAGAACAATTGCAGACAGTGAGGCTCTGCATTAGTCAGGGTTCTGCAGAGAACAAGAACCAATATAATGTGTATATATTGTAAGGAATTGGCTCATGTGATTCTGAAGGCCAGGAAGTCCAAAATCTGCAGCCTGGTCGCAGGCTGGAGACCCAGGGAAGAGCCAATGTTATGGTTGCATACAAAAGCTCTCTACTGAAAAAATAACTCTTGCTCAAGGGAAGTCAATCTTTTTGTTCTATTTAGGGCTTCAGCTGATCAAATGAGGCCCATTTACATCATGAAGAACAACCTGTTCTACTTGAAGCACACCAATTTAAATATTAATCTCAACAAAATACCCCCTAATAGAAACATTCAGAACAACGTTTGACCATATATCTGGGCAACACGGTCAAGTTAGCATTAACCATACAGGATCTAAAAGAATAAAGGTATTGACTCTTGTACTTTTAAAAATTTATTTCCTTTTTCAAGATATCTTTACAGAATAAATGTGTAATTCAAAGTTTCCCCAAGTGGCCATTGTAATTTTGGTGAAATTTTGACATTTAGAAAGATAGTTGACTAAAGGCAAAACTTGTCCTATAAGATGCCAATCCGACAAGACCTTTGGGACTTGTTGGCCCTTGAGAGTGAGACAGATTTATTGCATCTATTCTTAGCCTCTTGTCTATGAACTTCCTCTGAAAAACTGGCAACAAGAAGTGGAAAGAACAATCCAAGAAATAAATGATGATGCTGTTAGAAAAAGGACAGATTTTTACTGACCTAAGACCAAAGAAAAGGCTTTTTTAAATTGATGAGATAAGCAGATTACTTTTAAGATGTTTCTTTTATTTCCAGGAGACAAAATTATCTTAGATTTCGGGAGCTTGATGAAAGAATTAGGTGCTCAGACTCAAAGCGGAACCTACTTCACCCTCATGGTCAGAAAGTCATTCCAAGAAGAAGACTCATGGGGCTTCAAGTAGTGCAGTTTTCTGTAAGTCTTAAGCCTTAATGGCCATTTTGGCAAGACCTCCAAGGTCATCCACTGTTGACTACTCAATATTATTTGAATTAGCAAAAGAAAAAATAAAAAAAGCCTACTGATCAAGCAGTGCTGAATGTAGAGGTTTACAGCTTCAAAGGAGAACTACACCTTGGCAGAGTCTTAATAATAATTCAAAATGGGAAAGTTAGGATAAGATATTAATGAGTTTTGGGGATATTAGTTTGATGGATTCAACACATCATACAAGACAGGGGATTTGTTAGTGAAGTCTGTAACATAATAGATTAGAATTTGTTCATGTGGAAAGATGCAGGCCTTAAGACAAAGTTAGATAAGAAAACTGTTCTGATAACTGAGCTTATTGTCAGGTGGAAAAAAAACATTGTCTTGTTGAGACAACAATTTGTTTAATGAAGCATCTTAGACATTTTGAGAAAGAATTCAAATAAAATATTACATTTATTAATGTGTTTATATTTTTGGTGTTAGTTTTAAAAATGGAAAGGATTCTACTGAATTTTATTGTATATTTTATAGTTGCCTTTTTAAAAAATTGAAGTATTGTTGACTTACACTATTATATGAGTTTCAGGTGTACAAAATATTGATTCAATATTTTTATAGTTTTTACTCTATATAAAAAAGTTATTATACAATGTAAAAATAAAGTTATAAAATATTGGTTATAATGAATTTTAATAGTTAGATTTTCCAGGGGGCAATAACAACATGTAATTCTCATGAAGAGATTCTTTTCACAATCACGAATTTCTTAAGGGAAATTTAATTGTATTAGTTCTGTACCATCTTAATGAAAAGGGGTTTTATTAACCTCACTTGGAAAATGTTAAAATCACTTAAAGCTATCTTACCATCTTTGATTTGAATTTTCCTGTATATTTATGAATGTTGATTAAGAAGGAAAATTTTTTTAATCTAATTTTTAAATAAAATATTATATCACTCTCTTTCCTCATAAAGTTCCTTTTCTGTTCATACTCTTATGGAGATAATTATTTTTCTCAGAAAGTGTGAAAGCTACTTATCTGTAGAGAATAACAATAAAAACAACACAACTCCTTAGCAAATGTGATAAAAATTAATTAAAAATTCATAAAATATCCATAATGGATAGAGCAATAGTACATTCATTCCAATGTCTACTTATTAGATAATGTATTAACACTTCATTTCATTTTACATGAGTTCAGCCATTCAGCCACATGACTTCTCAAAACTTGATAAAATATCACTTTGTGCAGCTTGGCTTTAATACACTTTTGCCTAATAAGAAAACAATTGCTGATCCAAAGAATTTACTCTCATCAGCTTGATAATCATAATGAGTCTCTACTGAAACTTTCTATTTCAGTAACAACTAACCAGAGTTAATTTCTGTATTATCTTTTTTGTGACATTTTCAATAGCATAGAATAGATGTTGCTTCTTAATAAGCCCTGACCTTTTCCATCTCTCTTCTAATTTATTATAAAGGACAGCTGAATATGTCCCACTATTTCTTGTATTCAAAATGAAAATGCACTGTAATAAACATACTAACTTTTAGATTATATATTATCAAAAATATTTCTGATTTTTATCTAATTTAATAATTCTTGATTAGTTAATATCTGAGAAAGAACCCAAATAATATTTGAATAAATTACTTAGTATCCTGTATTTGTGACCCACACCTCAGTAATGATTCAAATACTGATATACTGCTCTTGACTGTCACACTGTTGACATTTCAGATTTCCATGATATCAATGTGTCACAAGATACTAGAGGGTGAATTAAAAGTTGAATACCCACAGCAAATATCTAAAATAATTTATCTACATTGTAATGTCACATTATTGCACTTTTGAAGGCATCAAAATCTGTAGGATTTTATGTAATTATTTATATTAACTATAACTATTTAAACAAATAATTAAAAACTCTTTAGAACAAAATCTGTAAATATTGTATATTTAAAGAGCTGACTATCTTCCATCTAAATAATAAAAATGCATAAGAAAACCTAGATTTAGGTTTTGTTTACCTGTCTGACTTATAATGATTTTAAAGATGTATGGTAACACCATATAGCTGTTACATTTATTGTAAACAATGGTTACAAGTGACATGATTTTGCTCTTTTGAATGTTAATAACTGAGTATTTAAAGAAAATTTCAGTGAATATATCATGAAAAAACGTAATTTTTATTTGTTTTGTAAGACTACTCTTCAATAAAATAGAAACATCTAGCTGAGGGAAAAAATGCTTCTAGAAATACTTCTTTTTGCTGTTGTTTGCTTCATGTTTGTAATCCCATGGCTTCCTAAAAGTGAAAGTGATAAATTACTATCAGTCTATGAGAGCTTTTTGATGTGTCCCTTTGTACATGAGAAACTAAGTTGAGACACCTGAACTCATTTCTCTTGGGGTTTTGAACAACTATAAAAAATGGTTTCATTTTGGACTTTGTAAGGTTCTCTGAAATGAAAATGCCATTATGTGAGGACAGCATATCAATCTAATTTTCTACCTGGATCCCCAGTCTCATCTTTTCCCAGTTGAGACTGTTTTACAATGTGCAAGATATCAGTCTTACTTCACAATTTAGTAATATTTTCTAAGTGACTTTTATATTTGTATCAACAGGGATAGAACATAACAGACTAATTTAAATTGTTACTAATGAATTTTTCTAAAGTCGTGAAAACAGGAGCATTGTAGCATGTGGGTGCTGTGGTTTCTTGTGAGCATGGAAGATATACCAGCCAAGATTACACCATAGACGGCTCCCCAAAAAGTAAATGAGTAGATGGAAGCAAAAAGCTACCATTATGTCTTGTTTAAAAACAAAAAAAGGAAAGCCTTAAATTGTGTAACAATTTTATGCAAAGTTGAGAAACAAAAATATTGTTATCTTGATTTCTATTATATTTTTGTGATTGTTTTTGTTTTTGTGGTATGTGGGCCTCTCACTGTTGTGGCCTCTCCCATTGCAGAGCACAGGCTCCAGACGCGCAGGCTCAACGGCCATGGTTCACGGGCCCAGCCACTCCGCGGCATGTGGGATCTTCCTGGACCGGGGCACAAACCTGTGTCCCCCACATCGGCAGGCAGACTCTCAACCACTGCTCCACCAGGGAAGCCCTATATTTTTGTGACTGAATATAGATTTAATAGTTCAGAGGAAAAGGGAAATAACTATACAATAACATCTTTTTATTGTCCTAAAAGAAGAACTTAGGAAATTTTAATATTATATTAATTTAATAGGAATTGCAACTTTAAGGCATTAACACAAAATTTTGCTAAAAAAGAAATCTCAGATTTGAAAATAAGAGTATCATGATCTCTGTTTTCAATTTATCTAGACATTTGTAAGTGCTTATTTTAAATGTTTATAAATGTTTCTTTTAATATATTTATTGAAACGTGTCAGGATTCTGATGGGATTAAGTGTATACATGTATATACATGTACAAATTGATCTAAAGTTTCATTACTCTGCCAGCATTTTTTCCTGCAAGATTGAGTGTCTATATTCTGGGCAAGAGTTTTATTTAATCTGATGTAACTAAAGCCTTAAGGATTTCATGTAAAATTTTGTGTTGTGTGTATGTCTGTGTGTGTATGTGTGTGTGGCATAGAAGATATATGGTTATTGTCTTATAAAAGATAATAAGCCAAAAAAGTCTAAAACCAGTAATCTCTAAAATAGTTTCATGATGCTAGAGCTTCCATTATCAAAATTATTCAGTAATCCATTCTAGCATATGGATGTGAGGAGAAAAGAACTTCTTTAAATTGGCTGAAGTATGCACAGGTATTTTAGAGAATTGTTCCTAAGAATAAGAATGCAAGGACAACCTTCATCTCAGTTATTCATATCAACCATGGTTCCCTCAAAAGACAACACACTCGACCTGTATTTCTGAAAACCTTAATTGAAGTAGCTATTTATATGGTTGTGGATGGAATCAACTGGTTTTATAGGAGGTTTCAAGCCACTCCAGGACTAGTAACAGCCAGAAACCATTTCCAACATTGAATCCCAGTGTGAATTTAGTCACCTGTCAGAAGCTATAGTTCAAGAGGGATGCAGTTACTTTCAGAACCACATGAAAACAGAGTGGTAAGGGGCTTCATAACCTGAACTCAGCCTTTTCCTTCATTTGACCTCTGCTAGATGCCTTCATTGCTTGAAGCCAACCAGTAGCCAGAGAGAAGGGAAATCAGGGCTATGTAATCTGTACAGCACTCAGTCTCCCAGCGTTTAGAGCAGGAGAGAGAAAGGATGAAACATGAGTTGAAAGGTACCAAAGGAGAATAATCAGCACAAGGTACCATTTTCTCAAAATGCTGATTGAAATTTATTTCAAAGAAAACAACTCAATCAAAATTCCTAGAATTAGAAGACAAGAATCTGCATATTGTAAACAGTGCCAAGGTGAACTTCTGCATATTAAAGTTTAGAAACCTGAGGAGAATCATCTGGAATATTCCCAGCAAAAGAACTATATTTTGCATATCTTTGTTTATGAAAAGATTTTTTTTTTGTAGTACACGGGCCTCTCACTGCTGTGGCCTCTCCCGCTGCGGAGCATGGGCTCTGGATGCGGAGGCTCAGCGGCCATGGCTCACGGGCCCAGCTGCTCCGCAGCATGTGGGATCTTCCTGGACCGGGGCACGAACCCGTGTCCCCTGCATCGGCAGGTGGACCCCCAACCACTGCACCACCAGGGAAGCCCTATGAAAAGATTTTAACAAAGTTCGTCCAAACAAACGAGCTTTTCACTCCCTAAGATGAATTGCATGATCTTCTTAGAGAATGTTCTCATTACTGCTGGCAATTTTTGAAATAACAGGTTTTTCTTTCTCTTACAACTTGTATGAAAAATATCTGTTTAGCATGATTGTTAAATTAGGTTACTACTCATACTGTATTTCTACTACAAAAAAACATGATCTTGCTTGTAAAATTACTTTAAACTTGGATAAAACATTAATATCAACAATTATTTCATTAACAGTGCCTAATCTTACAGTATAAACTTCATAAAGGTAATATTGTGACTTAATGCAAATATATAAAATAAAGATGGTCAATGATTTTTCTTAACTCATTAATTAATGAGAAAACCCATAAGATGTTAAAACTTCTCCAAAGAACATTTGACAGTTCAAGCAGTTTAACAAAGAAATATTAGGAAAAGATTTTTGGATTATTTTCAAAATTAGTTAATGTCCAACAGGGCCATAAACCACAGTCTTTATTGTTATTGATCCCAGTGGATGAGAAATACTTCCATCTTTAATGGCCAATCTACAAGTCAACCTGTACCTCTGTAGAGTTATAGACAATAACACATCAGTCCCAAAGTTGTGCTTAAAAGACACCCAGTATTCTCTTTTACCAATTTCCGAATTTAGAATAATTTTGCTGACAATAATAACCACCCCTAACATAAATGTCAAGTCAAGAGATCTATAATGATATTTAGGAACATAGGCACTTCATCTTTATCTAAATACTGTAATTAAGTTGAAACTCTGCTGGATGATATTTATTTAAGACATATTTAAGATGTATCTTAAATAAATTAGATATATTTAATTGAGATAAATATATTCAATTGTTCTTATATGAAGAGTTGCAATGGAGAAAATCACAAGCAGGAAAGGAAGGTGACATATTAGTAATTAAATTTTAAAAAATAACATCAAGATCTCTGTGATGGTAAAAGATCTTGAAGAACCGGCTGAAGGTGGCAGCAGCACTGTGGCTATAAAGGAAAAGAGGTGTCAAAGAAAACACTGGGGGCTTCCCTGGTGGCACAGTGGTTGAGAGTCCTCCTGCCAATGCAGAGGACACGAGTTCGTGCCCCTGTCCAGGAAGATCCCACATGTCGCAGAGCAACTGGGCCTGTGAGCCACGGCCGCTGAGCCTGCGCGTCCAGAGCCTGTGCTCTGCAGCGGGAGAGGCCACAACAGTGAGAGGCCTGCATACCGCAAAAAAAAAAAAAAAAAAAAAAACACTGGTTTTAATAATCTCATAATACAGATAATTGTCTAAAGGAATTCCATGTACACAGGGTAGTAACACAATAAATATATAAATACCATGTGGTAAATTAATGCCACAGCATATAACAAAACAATAAAGGTGGTTCAGAACAGAAAAGCCAGGAAGACTTTCTGAATCAAGTAAAATTTGAAATGAGGCTTGTAGGAGAATAAAATTTGTATTGTAAGAGGATATCTGAAGGGCAATACATTGGAAGAAATAGAAATGATTCATGTCTTCATTCACTCCCAAATATTAATAAAGTTCTGATTTTGTAACAGGCATTAGCTGGCAACAGAAAATATAATGATGAGCTAGATGGAGGTATTACTTGTTCTAATAGAACTTTTATTATAAAGTCTGCTAACAGTTAACAAGTAGCTTTGTTGACTGTAGTTTATTTTTTAAAACTTCAGTGTATAAGGAAATAATATCACTAGACAACCTGTTAATACAGCAAAGCCCTGTTAATCACAGTTCGCTATAGTAAGGGACAGCACAGCTTTCACAGAATCTTAGGAGTGTCTTGGAAGGGGGAAGGAGGTTGAGGATAATTATATAGCGTTTTGTCCTGAGATCAAATGTTTTCCGAGGATCCATCAAATTAGAGCTTGTTGAGATTGGGCAAAGTGTGGAAGGTTATAGTTTAGGATTGGTTAATCTGCAAAAAGAGGGTCATGAATGATTCTTGATTGTTAAATTGCTGCTTGATAGGAAATGTTCACCTAAGCTGAGCAGAATATTGTCCCAGTTAAAATAATCTGCAGGAATTTCTGGAAGCAAAATATGATGTTACATAATTGGTTTATAATCTTATCTTTATCAATTTCCTAGAACAAATAACAAGACACAGATGACCTCAGTTTTCAGTCTTAAGAGAGAAGAGCTATGCCATATTGATACTAATGGTCTCGGTTGGGGGTGGGGGGAGATGAGAGAGAGGAAAAATGCTATGTCACATTGATATTAATGGTTTCAGTATGTTTATATGTACACTCATTACACACATTCATGTGTGTAAATACACTCAACTGTCTAATGTCCTAATCAGGATTACATTCTACTGTACTTACTAAATAGTATCTTAAAAACACTCCAGAAGAAGCTACAACAATCTTTTCATTCAGTTTTATTTATTTCTGATAAATATAAGGTGCCTTAATAATGAACAATATCAATGTTAAAAATAAATTTATGTTAACTAAGTGAGTAGTGTTCAAAATAAGTGTTTTAGTTAGTAGTATTGAATAGATACATCTATCCTTACCTGAAGAGTGTATTAAGATCTGATGAGCCCACTTGTCTATGTTCTTTGAAATGACACTTGATCTTTAAACCAGAAATAGTACTGCATTTGCCAATGACCTAGAAGATTACTGATAACTTCATTTTACTCTGTGGTTAATTGACCATCTCTAATAGCATACTGTTTGATTTGATTCTAGTACATCTTTTACACCATGAACTGATGAAGTACCTAAATTGACACAGAATCCTGCAAGTGGATACTAAATTCTTTTGGATTTTTTTGTTTGTTTGTTGGCTTTTTTTTTTTCCTTACAAATGTTAATGAGTGGCAGAATTCCATCCAAGACTCATTTTTCTTTGTGCCCTAAGGAGTTAGGAAGAGATATATATTCCTCATTTCCTCTGTTAGAGTATACAAATAATTATGAAAAACAATAATTTAGGGCCTCTTTGTCTTATGGCAGATTATAACAGAATAAAAAAATAAGTTAATTAATAATGTGTGATAAAACCCAAAGAAGAGGAATGTATCAGAGAGAATGATGAGGAAAGTTATTTCTAAGGGTTGGCATTTAAGTCGAAGGATGAAAATGATATCTATATCACTATCAATATATTAGGGAATATAGAGGAATTACATTCTGTTTTTCAGAGAAAGGGAATGAGAAGGAAGATTTATTGTAAAGAGCTTGAAGCAGTAAGAAAACATGATACGATCCAGAGAATGTCAGAGGGCTTTTAAGACAAGAACAAATCAAGAGAATGGTGAGAGAGCATCAAGATGGCAGAAGAATAAGATGTGGAGATCACCTTCCTCCCCACAAATACACCAGAAATGCATCTACCTGTGGAACAACTCCTACAGAACACCTACTGAACGCTGGCAGAAGACCTCAGACCTCCCAAAAAACAAGAAACTCTCCATGTACCTGGGTAGGGCAAAAGAAAAATCAGAGACAAAAGAATAGAGACAGGACCTGCACCAGTGGGAGGGAGCCATGAAGGAGGAAAGGTTTCCACACACTAGGAAGCCCCTTCATGGGCGGAGACTGCAGGTGGTGGAAGGGGGAAGCTTCAGACCCATGGAGGACAGCACAGCAACAGGGGTGTGGAAGGCACAGTGGAGAGATTCCCACAAGAGGATTGGTGCCGACCAGCATTCACCAGCCTGAGAGGTTTGTCTGCTCACCCGCTGGGACGTGTGGCGGCTGGGAGCTGAGGCTCTGGCTTCAGAGACTTTTTCTTGCCTCTTTGTTTTCTGGTGTGTGAGGAGAGGGTATTAAGAGTGCTGATTAAAGGAGCTCCGAGATGGGCATGAGCCACGGCTATCAACACGGACCCCAGAGACAGGCATGAGACGCTAAGGCTGCTGCTGCAGCCACCAAGAAGCGTGTGTGCAAGCACATGTCACACTCCACACCTCCCCTCCTGGGAGCCCATGCAGCCCCAAACTGCCAGGGCCCTGTGATCCAGGGACAACTTCTCCAGGAGAACACATGGGATGCCTCAGGCTGGTGCAGTGTCATGCCTGCCTCTGTCACTGCAGGCTCGCCCTGCACTCTGTACCCCTCCCTCCCCATGGCCTGAGTGAGCCAGAGGCCCCTAATCACCTGCTACTTTAACCCAGTCCTATCTGAGCAAAGAACAGACACCCTCAGGAGACCTACACGCAGAGGCAAGGACAAATCCAAAGATGAACTCCAGGAGCTGTGCAAAAAAAGAAGAGAAAGGGAAAGCTCTCCCGGCAGCCTCAGGAGCAGTGGACTCAATCACCACAATCAACTTGATGTACCCTTCATCTGTGGAATAACTAAATAGACAAGGAATCATCCCAAATTAGGAGGTGGACTTTGGGAGCAATGATATATATATATATATTTTTTCCCTTTTTCTCTTTTTATGAGTGTGTCTGTGTACGCTTCTGTGTGTGATTTTGTCTGTATAGCTTTGCTTTTTACCATTTGTCCTAGGGTTCTATCTGTCAGTTTTCTTCTTCTTCTTCTTCTTCTTCTTCTTCTTCTTCTTCTTCTTCTTCTTCTTCTTCTTCTTCTTCTTCTTCTTTTTAGTATAGTTTTAGTGCTTGCTAACATTGGTGGATATGTTTTTTTGGTTTGGTTGCTCTCTTCTTTCTTTCTTTCTTTTTTATTACTTTTTAAATTTTATTTAATAATTAATTTTAATAACATTTTATTTTTTTCATTTTATTTTATTTTATTTTATTTTATCTTTTTCTTTCTTTCTTTCTTCTTTTTCTCCCATTTATTCTGAGCCATGTGGATGACAGGTTCTTTGTGCTTCAGCCAGGCATCAGGGCTGTGCCTCTAAGGTGGGAGAGCCAAGTTCAGGACATTGGTCCACCAGAGACCTCCCAGCTCCATGTAATATCAAAAGCTGAAAATCTCCCAGAGATCTCCATTTCAATGCCAAGACTCAGCTCGACTCAACGACCAGCATGCTACAGTGCTGGACTCCCTATGCCAAACAACTAGAAAGACAGGAACACAACCCCATCCATTAACAGAGAGGCTCCCTAAAATCATAATAAAATCACAGACACTCCAAAACACACCACTAAACATGAACCTGCCCACCAGAAATACAAGACATAACCTCATCGACCAAGACACAGGCACTAATCTCTTCCACCAGGAAGCCTACAAAACCCAGTGAACCAACCTTAGCCACTAGAGGCAGACAAAAAAAACTATGGGAACGATGAACCTGCAGCATGCAAAAAGGAGACCCCAAACACAGTAAGTTAAGCAAAATGAGAAGACAGAGAAACACACAGCAGATGAAGGAGCAAGGTAAAAACCCACCAGACCTAACAAATGAAGAGGAAATATGCAGTCTACCTGAAAAAGAATTCAGAATAATGAGAGTAAAGATGAGCCAAAATCTTGGAAATAGAATGGAGAAAATACAAGAAAGGTTTAACAAGGACTTAGAAGAACTAAAGAGCAAACAAACAATGATGAAAAACACAATAAATGAAATTAAAAATTCTCTAGAATGGTTCAATAGCAGAAAAACTGAGGCAGAAGAAAGGATAAATGACCTGGAAGATAAAATAGTGGAAATAACTACTGCAGAGCAGAATAAAGAAAAAAGAATGAAAAGAATTGAGGACAGTTTCAGAGACCTGTGGGACAACATTAAATGCACCAACATTTGAAGTATAGGGGTCCCAGAAGTAGAAGAGAAAAATAAAGGGATTGAGAAAATATTTGAAGAGATTATAGTTGAAAACTTCCTTAATATGGGAAAGGGAATAGTTAATGAAATTCAGGAATCCAAGGACAACCACTCCAAGACCCATATTAATCAAACTATCAAAAATTAAATACAAAGAAAAAATATTAAAAGCAGCAAGGGAAAAACAACAAATACCATAAAAGGGAATCCCCATAAGCTTAACAGCTAATCTTTCAGCAGAAACTCTGCAATTCAGAAGGGAGTGGCAGGACATATTTAAAGTGATGAAATGGAAAAAACTACAACCAAGATTACTCTACAAAGCAAGGGTCTCATTCAGGTTTGACAGAGAAATTAAACCTTTACAGACAAGCAAAAGCTAAGAGAATTCAACACCACCACACCAGCTTTACAACAAATGTTAAAGGAACTTCTCTAGGCAGGAAACACAAGAGAAAGAAAAGACCTACAATAACAAACACAAAACAATTAAGAAAATGGTAATAGGAACATACATATTGATAATTACCTTAAACGTAAATGGATTAAATGTTCCAGCCAAAAGACATAGACTGGCTGAATGGATATAAAAATAAGTTCCATATATATGCTGACTACAAGAGACCTGCTTCAGAAGTAGGGACACATATGACTGAAAGTGAGGGGATGGAAAAGATATTCCATGAAAATGGAAATCAAAAGAAAGTTGGAGTGGGAATTCTCATATCAGACAAAATAGGCTTTAAAACAAAGACTATTATAAGAGACAAAGAAGGACACTACATAATGATCAAGGGACCAATCTAAGAAGAAGATAAAACAATTGAAAATATTTAGCACCCAACATAGGAGCACCTCAATACATAAGACAAATACTAACAGCCATGAAAGGGATATCTACAGTAACACAGTTAAAGTAGGGGACTTTAACATCCCACTTTCACTAATGGACAGATCATCCAAAAAGGAAATAAATAAGGAAACACAAGCTTTAAATGACACATTAAACAAGATGGACTTAATTGATATTTATAGGACATTCCATCCAAAAAGAATACACTTTCTTCTCAGGTGCTCATGGAAGATTCTACAGGAGAGATAATATCCTGGGTCACAAATCAAGCCTTGACAAATGTAAGAATATTGAAATTGTATCAAGTATCTTTTCTGACCACTACACTATGAGACTAGATATCAATTACAAGAAAAAATCTATAAAAAATACAAACACATGGAGGCCAAACAATACACTACTTAATAACCTACAGATCACTGAAGAAATCAAAGAGGAAATCAAAAAATACCTAGGAACAAATGACAATGAAAACACAACAACCCAAAACCTATGGGATTCAGCAAAAGCAGTTCTAAGAAGGAAGTTTATAGCAATACAATCCAAACTTAAGAAACAAGAAACATCTAAAATAAACAACCTAACCTTACACCTAAAGAACTTAGAGAAAGAAAAACCAAAAATAAAAACAAACTTAGCAGAAGGAAAGAAATCATAAAGATCAGATCAGAAATAAATGAAAAACATGAAGGAAATGATAGCAAAGATCAATAAAACTAAAAGCTGATTCTTTGAGAAGATAAACAAAATTGATAAACCATCAGCCAGACAAATCAACAAAAAGGGAGAAGACTCAAACTGAAAGAATTAGAAATGAAAAAGGAGAAATAACAACTGACATTGCAAAAATACAAAGGATCATGAGAGATTTCTACAAGCAACTATATGCCAATAAAATGGACAACCTGGAAGAAACGGACAAATTCTTAGAAATGCACAACCTTCTGAGACTGAACCAGGAAGTAATAGAAAATATGAACAGACCAATCACAAGCACTGAAACTGAAACTGGTATTAAAATTTTTCCTACAAACAAAAGCCTAGGACCAGATGGATTCACAGGCGACTTCTATCAAGCATTTAGAAAAGAGCTAACACCTATCCTTCTCAAAACCTTCCAAAATATAGCAGAGGGAGGAACACTCCCAAACTCATTCTACGAGGCCAACATCACCCTGATACCAAAACCAGACAAAGATGTCAAAAAGAAAGAAAACTACAGGCCAATATCACTGATGAACATAGATGCAAAAATCCTCAACAAAATACTAGGAAACAGAATCCAACAGCTCATAAAAAGGATCATACACCATGATCAAATGGGATTTATCCAAGGAAAGCAAGGATTCTTCAATATACGCAAATAAATGTGATACACCATATGAAAAAACTGAAGGAGAAAAACCATATGATCATCTCAATAGATGCAGAGAAAGCTTTCAGCAAAATTCAACACCCATTTTTAAAAAAAAACCTCCAGAAAGTAGGCAGAAATGGAAATTTCCTCAACACAATAAAGGTCATATATGACAAACCCGCAGCCAATATCATCCTCAATGGTGAAAAACTGATACCATTTTCACTAAGATCAGGAATAAGACAAGTTTGCCCACTCTCGCCACTGTTATTCAACATAGTTTTGGATGTTTTAGCCACAGTAATCAGAGAAGAAAAATAAATAAAAGGAATCCAAATGGGAAAAGAAGTAAAGCTGTCACTGTTTGCAGATGACATGATACTATACATAGAGAATCCTAAAGATGCCACCAGAAAACTACTAGAGCTAATCAATTAATTTGGTAAAGTAGCAGGACACAAAATTAATTCACAGAAATCTCTTGCATTCCTATACACTAATAATGAAAAATCTGAAAGTGAAATTAAGAAAACACTCCCATTTACCTTTGCAACAAAAAGAATAAAATACCTAGGAATGAACCTACCTAAGTAGACAAAAGACCTGTATGCAGATAATGATAAGGCACTGATGAAAGAATTTAAATATGATGCAAACAAATGGAGAGATATACCATGTTCTTGGATTGGAAGAATCAACACTGTGAAAATGACTCTACTACCCAAAGCAATCTACAGATTCAATGCAATCCCTATCAAGTTACCACTGGCATTTTTCACAGAACTAGAATAAAACATTTCACTATTTGTATGGAAACACAAAGACCCCGAGTAGCCCAAGCAATCTTGAGAAAGAAAAAAGGAGCTGGAAGAATCAGGCTCCCTGACTTTAGAATATACCACAAAGCTACAGTAATCAAGGCAGTAGGTTAGTGGCACAGAAACAGAAATATATATCAATGGAATAGGATAGAAAGCCCAGAGATAAACCCACACACATATGGTAACCTTATCTTTGATAAAGGAGGCAAGAATATACACTGGAGAAAAGACAGCCTCTTCAATCAGTGGTGCTGGGAAAATTGGACAGCTACATGTAAAAAAATAAAATTAGAACACTCCCTAACACCATAAACAAAAATAAACTCAAAATAGATTAAAGACCTACATGTAAGGCAAGACACTATCAAACTCTCATAGGAAAACATAGGCAGAACACTCTATGACATAAATCACAGCAAGATCCTTTTTGACCCACCGCCTAGAGAAATGGAAATAAAAACAAAAATAAACAAATGGGACCTAATCAAACTTCAAAGCTTTTGCACAGCAAAGGAAACCATAAACAAGATGAAAAGACAACACTCAGAGTGGGAAAAAATATTTGCAAATGAAGCAACTGAAAAAGGATTAATCTCCAAAATTTACAAGCAGCTCATGCTGCTCAATATCAAAAAAAACAAACAACCCAATCCAAAAATGGGCAGAAGACCTCAACTGACATTTCTCCAAAGAAGATATACAGATTGCCAACAAACTCATGAAAGAATGCTCAACATCATTAATCATTAGAGAAATGCAAATCAAAGCTACAGTGAGGCATTATCTCACACCGGTCAGGATGGCCATCATCAAAAAGTCTACAAGCAATAAATGCTGGAGAGGGTGTGGAGAAAAGGGAACCCTGTTCCACTGTTGGTGGGAATGTAAATTGATACAGCTACTATGAAGAACAGTATGGACGTTCCTTAAAAAACTAAAAATAGAACTACCATACCACCCAGCAATCCCACTACTGGACATATACCCCGAGAAAACCATAACACAAAAAGAGTCATGTACCATAATGTTCATTGCAGCTCTATTTACAATAACCAGGACATGGAAGCAACCTAAGTGTCCACTGACAGATGAATGGATAAAGAAGATGTGGCCCATATATACAATGGAATATTACTCAGCCATAAAAAGAAATAAAATTGAGTTATTTGTAGTGAGGTGGCTGGACCTAGAGTCTGTCATACAGAGTGAAGTAAGTCAGAAAGAGAAAAAGAGATATCATATGCTAACACATATACATGGAATCTAAAAGGAAAAAAAAATGGTCATGAAGAACCTAGGGTTAAGACAGGCATAAAGACGCAGACCTACTAGAAAATGGACTTGAGGACACAGTAAGGGGGAAGGGTAAGCTGGGACAAAGTGAAAGAGTGGCATGGACATATATACACTACCCAATGTGAAATAGCTAGTGGAAAGCAGCCGCATAGCACAGGGAGATCAGATTGGTGCTTTGTGACCACCTAGAGAGGTGGGATAGGGATGGTGGGAGGGAGGGAGATGCAAGAGGGAAGAGATATGGGGATATATGTATATGTATAACTGATTCACTTTGTTATAAAGCAGAAACTAACATACCACTGTAAAGCAATTATACTCCAATAAAGATGTTAAAAAAAAAAAAGAGAGAGACAATGGTAAGAAATGTAAGAAGAACCTGTGAGATCGGGAGGTTGGAATTGCCAGGTCTTGCGAGGCTTGGTAAAAATAAGGCACACAGTTAGATGTTGTTCTAAGTAAAATGATGAAACTTGTAAAGATTTCAAGAAAGACATCTATATGTTGTGTTTGGGATATAAAAGGAATACTAAAGTTGATCTGTGCAGAATGGATTGGATGGGGATAAATTAAAAATTTGAGAAACGGATTTGATAGCTAAAGGTGACAGCCACTTAGACATGGTGGTGGAGAGAAGTGTAAAAATTAATGAACACAAAGCTCAATTATGTAAATTTGGGGGACAGAGGGGGAGCTCTCATGCCCTGCAATGACAGCAGAGCCCAACAGAAAGAATGACTCCTCTTCTTTCCTAGCAAAGACTCAGCCAATGTAAAACCATGTTCTTTTTCTTTACTGTAGTCGCCCCCCCCCCAACTTAAAAGTGTTCTCCTTCCCTTGTTGTTCAGAGACTTTTGTGTGGCTTGACGTCATTGCAGATCTCACATTGCAATTCTTTACTGATCCTGAATAAACCCATTTTGACTGGAGAAATATCTCACAGTCTATTTCAGGTCAACAGAGGAAAATGAATACAAATATATTTTGGAGGTATCATTAACCTAGATATTGAATTCACCAAGGAAATGATTAGGGCTGTTTAGAGGAAGACTGTGAACCAGGAATAAATATTTCTGAGAAGAATGGCAGCTCTCATGCATCTTTTCCCAAAATGATATGGTGTCAGAGAGATAAATATCTCCTGCTCTTGTGTGTCACTAGGGAAATAACATCATCAAGGAATAGTACATATAAGTTAAAGAAAGGGGTTAGGAGAATGTGTGAGAACAGCGTAATGGATATCTTGGAATTTTCTAATCACTAAAAGGGAATTCAGAAGATAGAACTGGAAGTTTGTATGAAACTAAATGTTGATAAATTTACTCAGGTTAATGACAATCCTGGCTCATATGTGTATAGCACTTGACTGTCAAGGAGACTTGTACTTTAAGCTATTCCTAAAGTAAACAGGAATACTAATGAAATTGGTCTTGGTGGAAATGTAGAATATAGTTTATTTCAAGAACCTCTGAGTAACCCATTAAAAATTGCATGGAAGTTTCACATAAGAATCATTTAGGAAATGATTATGGAGGGCCTTGAATGCTGAGGTAAAATACTTGCTTTAATCTTATGGATTATATTACATGTATGAGTATGAAGATGACTTTGTTTCCAAAACAGAACACACTCTCTGCTAACAGCTAGTTGGTGATCTTGAGCAAGACAGTACATGCTTAACAGTCAGTTTGTCTCTAAAAGTGGTACGACAACTGATTTTATGTCAACTTGATACTATTGCTTAGAGACAAACATATAAAATAAGTGTTTAGAAAGTATAAATGTAACTTGTTTTTGGTCTGCCTCCTCATTTTCACAATTGCTGAATGTTCAATACAGCAGTACTTCTTTCTACAAATTTTAGAAGCAACAGAGAAAGTTAGAGAGAGAGAGAGAGGGAGATGGAGAGAAAAACAGAGACAAAGAAAGAAGGACAGACAGGGACAGACAGAAAGAGATGGTATGGGCATAGGGGAGAGTCCTGTGGCACTTGGGAGCTCTTGGTGGCCAGTTCTTAGGAATATATATATATTAGATCTTGGTGGAAATGTATAATATAGTTTATTTCAAGAAGCTGTGGCACTTGGGAGCTCTTGGTGGCCAGTTCTTAGGAATATATATATATATATATATATATATATTAGGAATATAAGAATTAGGAATTCCTATATTTTAGGAATAAGGGAATTAGGAATATATGTATATATATATATTCCCAAGGACAACAGAATGATGAAGCCATACTGAAAGAAGCAAAGATGGAGAAGAGAGGGGACCTCATTTCTTTACAGTAGATCTCCAATCCCTCATCCTGTTCCTGAGAACTAGCTCCATTGCTAACCTTGCATTTTGCGAGATATCCCATTATTCTCCTGTTAAATTTCCCCCATTTTTCCTACAAGTTATTCAAATTGGGCTTCTGTAACTTGCAATCAAGAGAACCCCAATTCCAAAAGCATCACATTACACTTAGAATGAAATACAAAGTCTTTTCTTTGGCCTACTGACACCATCTGGTCCAGCCTTCCTTTCCCACCTCACATCTTTCCAGTTTTTTCTTTACTCTCTGTGGCAGAGCAGATCATCTCTGCTTTCCAGACCCTCAAAATTTGTGTTTGCCCTAGAGTCTCTACATGGTTCTTTGCACTTGGTCTAGAGTATTCAGTTTCCAGTCATTTCCTGGCTGGATCCTCTAGATAAATTAACTAGCAGGTCAGCAGATTAGGAGGCCTTTCTATGACCACCATTATAAAGTAGCTTTCACTTTATCACTCTGCATAACATTACTCTGTACTTTTAAAAATTATAATTTAAGCTTCATGATATTAGAGACATTTTAAGATTTATATATCACTGTTTCCATGTGACCTAGAGTATAGGCCAAAATAAGTATTAAATATTTGTTCAGTGAGTAAATGATAAAAACATTATTATGGGTTTTATAGATATTTTAGCAAAAATATTACATAGCCATAGTTATTTTAAGAACTTTAAACAGTTGTAGTGTTCAAAACATATTAGAGTACAGAGGAATCAAAGTCACACATTAAAAACTGTTGCAATAATCAAAGCCTGAAATGATAACGATCCTATGTGGAAGAAATTAGTAAAGGCAGGAAAGAAAATAAAAGAAGTGATACTTTCCCAAGAAAGAGGTAATTGGCTATGAAAAAGCACTTATTTTGTCTATATAGTTTTTTTTAAAAAACAATTTTAAACTTGTTACTAATGGATGAGAATTTCTAGTTTTAAACAGATTCTTTATATATTCCTTTTAAACCAGAGCTTATAAGTTCTTAGTGCCAGGTGGGCAGAAGATGATAAATAACTGTGCATTAATGATATAAAATGAAGGCATGTTGTGTCTTGTTCTCATAGAAAATCTCTAGTGATACAGCAGAATTTCCAGTTTGCATGCTTTTGCTTTGAACTGTGTAGACATCAGATGTGCACTGCATTTTAGAAGAGCCATTTTTTAATTGAAGAGGTAAACCAGATGGTCCATGTGTGTAAGCATGTAAGTAAAATGTAGAAGATCTAAACGTTATTTAAATTGAGTTCAAGGAATTACAAGGCCATTTTGTGGTACAGACGAACAGTGAGAAAACTAAAATCTATGAGCAAAATTAGAAAGGGATACAACATGAAAACAAAAAGTTTTCATGAGAAGTTTCAGAGTGTCCAGGTAACTGGTAAAGAGATCAGTAAAGAGAGAGTGGCATAAATGAGCACTTTGGAAAGCAAAAGAGTAGAGGTCACCCATAACAGTTACTAATATCCAAGAATTTGCAGTTGCCAGCCACTACTTCCTTTCTAGCAGAGAAACACTGTGCCTTATGGAGAGTGATAATGAAGATGGAATCCTTGGAGAAAATCACATATCTATTTGGTCAAAGAAATGGACATATAGTTCCCCCAAAAGTGGAGGGTTATGGAAATTCAATATATCAGAAGTCCCAGAGACTATGATGCCAGGGTGCTGGGTACAATATCTGGGGCATTTTTTACAGTTTGAGTTCAGACCCCTGCTCTGGTCCAATCTGATTCCTTGCCTTCTGTTTCCTTCCTTGCAGCAGACCCCTGGACTCATCCTGTTCCTTTCTCTTTAGTAATGTTTGACTCAACATCTCATGCTCCTACTTTATTTTTTACTGCTTCTGAAAAAAATGCACAGATAATTTTGTTTAAATTTTAGCTGCTAACTATTGTGTGAGAACACCTCTGTTCTTATTTCTGAGTCAGTTGCTCCCATCAGTCCCCTTAATTCTCCCCCAATACTGATAGACACATACACACTCAAGTGCTTTCTTCTGATGCCATCTTAACAAACATTATGAAATCACTTCCTTCAGCTATTTGCCTCTTTGAAAATTGAGGGTGTAATGCAGGCAAAACAACACATAACTTCCAATCTTGGGTGGTTATTTTCAATGTTTTAGGATATCCCAACTTTGTGTAGCCTTTCCAAGATACAGGATTAATAGTAGCTAACACTTAGTAAAGTTCTTACTAAATGTCAGACACTGTAAAATATCCATTACATATATTTGTTTTTCTTAATTTTTATAGCATCCTTGTCAGGTAGCTTTTACTATTAACATTCTTTTTACACATAAGGAGACTGATAAATAGAAATTTAAGGCACAGGATAGAGGGAGGATTCAAACTCAGGGACATGGGTTGATTTTTAAATTTTTATTATTATTCTTTTTTACCAGTATGCTATTGTAACAAACAGAACATAAAGACTTAAAAAAAACTGAAATTGAATGTAGACAGAAGTTATATAAATCAGGGAGGGAATTGAGGATAGATCAACATTGGTAAGAAAGTTAACATGGTTATATCAGAAACACAAAGAGAATGACAGGGGCAGTCCATTTACCCAATCATTAATGTATTCTAAAATATTTTCTGTGGTTAAATTTAGAGCGATGTTGAAGAAGGAAAAACTTAAGTAATTTATTAGAGTAGCATGATATTTTGAATTATCACTGAGAAGTTAATTTGGATTTTAGCAGAGAAAAACTAACCACCACCATCAAAATCACAACAGAAATATGTATATGGAAAATGCTGTTTCATAATAAATTTCAGGGGATTAGCCACACAAAACAGAAATGATGGATGTTGTGCATAATTTTAATGACTTTTGCTTTAGAAACCCTACAGGTGTCTATTTATGTGGTAACAATTAAAAATGGACATGTTTGACTTAGAGATTACTTGTTTGCTTTCCATTGAGAAATACAATCTCCAAAGCCAACTTGAGGATAAGGATATATAAAAATATTTTATCTGGATTATATTTCTAAAAATTGCATTTTGATTTCCAAATTTCATTAACAGATCTTTATAAATATCAAAACTCTCCCTTCCCAAACAGTCAGAAATGAGATGTATAGTTAAAGACTGTTTTGATGTCAGTGGTGGAATAGAATCTGGTTAATTTGGTTGAAAGTTCAGTCAGCCTGTGTTAAAACTATTAGATGGATAATGACACAACTTTTTATGTACATAATGGAATGAGTTTGTATTATCAATAAAAAATTGAGCCTAATTTTGTCCTAAAGTAGTGTCTGCTTGTAAAAGAGGGTAGAAAAAGATAATATTTAAATAAACACAGAAAGTTATAGTTTTCAGAAAGTAAATTATTTGCCTTGATTTATAGTAACTGCAAATAACAAGTCTAAAAGAAGCATAAATGTTTTCATCATTTTATACAAAGTTTCTTGTTCTTATTTACAAGATAATTAAAAAATCATGAGGGAGCTTGTGAATTCTTTACTGACAATTATATTAATGAAAAAAACAGAATTAGATTTTGTTTCTGAGAATGATAAATTGATCCGAGATCATTAGCTCTATATTAACAAGTGGTAGTAAAGATGTAGTTGCTATCTTAGGTACAATCTTTTTAGGTAGAAGATGTCATGTCTTACAAGAATAATTGTTGGCTTTCTGCTGACTTTGCCATGTCCTTGATTATGAAAAAGTAAGATCCCCTACATTGAGTTACTTTATGTGGTTTCTTAAAATATTACATTGCCACCTTGATTAGTAAGTAATCAAACTATTGTTTCTTGATGATTATAATCATGCTTAATCAAGTGACCAAGTTTCTATTGATAATTCTTTTGATTTTTCCTCCTCAAGATCAAACTCTAAATTAAAAAAAAAAAAACCTAGTGTATCTTTCACTCTTAAAACTCTTTGATTTTCCCCAAGAGGCCCTTTGAGGCAATTTCAAACAATTATTTTTTCACAGTATAACAAGAAGTATACTAGATAATTTGATTTGTTTAGGATGCTTCATATTTCTCAGTTAGATCTAACACAATTGTAAGACCTTCATGAGAAGGGTTATCAAATCAAAGGACTATTTTGTAAAATATTTTAGCATAAATGTTTCAGAGATTGTGCACTTGGAAAATTGGATTAAAATACCTTATACATGTCTTAACATCTTCAGTATAAAGAATAAGATCTTATCTTTAAAATGAAATGTAATCAAATTAATATGCAATAATTATCTATTTTATTCAAAAGAAAATTTTACTACCCTACATTCAGATATTGTTAGATACTATAAAAATTAACCACAACTTGATTATTTCACAATAGATATATGTGTTGAGTCATCACATTGTACACCTTAACCTAACACAATGGTATATGTCAATTATATGTCAATAAAGCTGGAAAAAAAAACAAAGGAAAAAACCAAAAAGAAACAATAACAAACAAATTCACCACAACCACTTAGCCATATTATCAAACAAGAAGTTTCCACTTTCTTCTAATGCTTACTTGAAGGCTTAGCTATATAAACTACAGACTAAACTTTGTGTTTTCAACAAAGAAACACATTCTTGAGCCTCATGGAAAAGATGATATCAGATAATTTCAATTAATGGTACTTCAAGAAATTGATTTATTAGCACAGATTTCAGAACTTAAAGCTGGCATCGCTGAGACAACTCTAAAGAGTGTACCTACAAACAAAGTCAAGGACTTGGTCCCAGAAGCAGGCAACTGTATGAAAGCTGGTTAGTGAACACAGACTCAAAGGAGCAAGGATCATTTACTAATGAAACTTAATTGTAGTTATTTGTTTTGTAAAATTTTAGGTATTATTTTTAATTTCTCACTTTTATATGAGTGCTTCATTCTTTCTTGTTAGTTTATCTTTAACCCTCAAGTTAATAGGCTTTCATTTTATAAATAGAAATAAAACATTTTAAAATGGAATCTAATTGCTACCAAACTTCAGAATTTAAAATCAAATAATTTTGATGAATCATCTAATTTTTCATGGCAATATAGTTATTTGAAGAGAGCAAATAAGAAACATGCAGTGTGCAGTTGTGCAAAAGAGGTTATTCCATATAACATAACATTTGAGAAGTGTCCATTCACCTGTAATTATTTACAATAAGCTCACCAATAAGGAACAAGCCCTTTCAGGAAAAGTTGTCTGATACCTACCATATATATAAAAGTGCCTGAGTCCCATAAATTGTAATCAAGTTCATTTTCTGGCAAGTCAATGACTTGAACATATTTGGGGAAAAAATACAGAAAAATTCAACAAAATCTTCAGGTATCGTAAGAGAAATCTTTGAAGAGATTCTTGGTTTTCTAGCTTCCAAAAGGAAGAGTAAACAAATCTTTTTAAATGTCCAATCCTGGGCTACCTGGTGGTGCAGTGGTTGAGGGTCTGCCTGCCAATGCATGGGACACGGGTTCGTGCCCAGTCTGGGAAGATCTCACATACCGCAGAGCGGCTGGGCCCGTGAGCCATGGCCGCTGAGCCTGCGCATCTGGGGCCTGTGCTCCGCAATGGGAGGGGCCACAATGGTGAGAGGCCTGCGTATCGCAAAAAAAAAAATGTCCAATCCTGTGTTCCTTCATAAAATTGAAAAAGAAAAACAAAAAACCTCTGACGTCAATAGTTGTTAAATATTAAAAATTCAAGGAGGGCTTGTACATTTAATTGATACCACTTGCTACATCTAGGTAAATAGGGTAATACACATTAAAATGAGCATTTTTGTCATTAGGAATAATTTTAGAACACTTTTTCTGATCAGAATTGGGGGATTGTTAATAAAAAATGAACCAAAATTTGGATATAAGCAAAAGAGAGCACAGTATAATACTTTTCAGTGTACCCCATGGTCATTGTTAAAAGCATGCTCATTGATTAGTTCATTTTTTGGAGGGGGTGGATAATGTCCTATGTTTGAAATAGACATTTCCTATTAATTAATGGGACAGAATCTGTGAATTTACATGCCAACTTAAAGACATAGACAAGGGTAGGTGCAAATAACTTCTGTCCAATCAAAACTATAATACCAAGGTTTCAGTTTTATTCCTCTGTAGGATATTAACAAAAATTTTGTATGTAACTTAATAATCTCTAATATTTGTTTCTAAAAGTATATATTATCCACTCTTTCAAAATTCTTTTGAATCATTATCAATGAGTTGAAAAAATATTTGACAGATGTTTATTCTATATTCCTACAATACACATGTTCTCAACTTTTTGGAAACTACACTTTGACAAGTCTAACTCTTTAGGACTTACTATTCAGTGATAAGTATATTTTCATTGAACATACTCTTTTTTTTTTTTTTAATTTATTTGACTGATGTGTTCAAGCATCCCCAGGGCTGTCAGACCCCTTAGAAGAGTCAGAACTCTACCTGTTCTTTAGGCTTTATAGTCACTCACTTAGACTATGTGCCAGCGTCTCTTAAGACAATTAACTATATGAAAAAGAGAATCTGTTTTTATTTTTTTAGAAATAACCATATACTTTATCAAAACAAGACAACTAATATCTGCAAAGCCTAACTGTATTAGTTTCCTGTTGCTGTTGTAACAAATTACCACAAACTTAATGGCTTAAAACAATATAAATTTATTATCTTGCAGTCTAGTAGGTCAGAAGTTCAACATGGGTCTCACTGGGTTAAAATCAAAGTGTCGTCATGGCCATGTTCCTTTTGGAAGCTCTAGAGGAGAATCCAGTTCCTGAACCTTACAATCTTCTAGAGGCTACACACATTCCTTGATTCATGGTCCCTTTCCTCCATCTTCAAAGCCACTTCTCACATTGCATGACTTCTCAAATTGTACTTCTTGCTTCCAGTTTTAAGGACCCTTCTGATTACATAGGTTTATCTGGTTAATCCAAGATAACTCCCTGTTTTAAGTTCAACCTTACTTCCATCCGTAATGGTAATTCCCCTTTCTGTGTAACATAACATATTCACAGATTCTGGGAATTAAGATGCAGGCAACCTTGGAGGGGAGGGGAATTATTTTACCTACTACACTAACTGAAATAAGAAGCTGAATAATTAACCCATGCAAAATAAAGGTTTCTTAGAAGTGTATTCCTTGGTAAAGCCAAGAATATTGATTGATTCACTCATTTTTTTAAATTTATTCACTCGGAGACAATGTGTCATAGTAGAAAAAGCTGGGATATAGTAATCACAAAGAAAGAAAAATAGAGTTTGCATCCCATTTTTTTCTCACAAGATGTGTGATGGTGGGGAATTATTTATGCTCTTTGAGGTTCTTTTCTCAATTTTTTAATCAGAAAAGAATGAGAGCAATTAAACACACCTCAGCATGTTGTTCTGAGGACTAGGTATGATAATTAATATAAAGCTCTCACCAGGTGCCAAAGAAAATTAGTTAAAAAATGTCAGCTACAAGTAGTGTAGCATAGTGCCTGCCCTAAATAGATTTTTAGTTAGTGATGCTTATTCATTAACTAAATAATTTATTTAATCATTTATTTTTCAAAAAATATTTTAAGCTCCTGCTATTACTATGCAACATCAAAGCACACATAATGTATAGCACATGTTATTTCTAAAATATTGAAATAGCATTGATTCCACCTACAGGGGTGGGACAGGGAAGGTGGGAGGGAGGGAGATGCAAGAGGGAAGAGATATGGGGACATATGTATATGTATAACTGATTCACTTTGTTATAAAGCAGAAACTAACACACCATCATAAAGCAATTATACTACAATAAAGATGTTTAAAAAATAAAAGAAAGTAAGCAAAACATAAATTTTGGCTAGGAGAACAACAACAACAACAAAATATAACTTTGATTGGTATAACTGAAAAAAACAAAACACTGATGCTTTATTGTAGTTATCACTTATCAATTTATAGTCATAAGAAATTAGTCACAAAGACATTAAAAATTAGAAAAGTCCTATAGGAAAGTACTAAAATCTCTATTTTTCAGACTACTGAATTCTTTGTGAGGATAGTATTTTATTAGGTCTATTGTGAATTTTTTAAAAAATGAGTTGCCAGGGCATCATACTTCTCCAAATGATTTATAATTTTAACACCTACCTTGTATCCACAAATTAGCCTCAGAAAGGACTTTGCTATACTGTCAGTACTGTCTTTTAAAAGCAAGCATTAATATAACTACTGGTACTATAAATTTACTTGTGGAAAATTTGACCTTATTTTACATGATAGATAAATTACCATTATACCATATATTTAATAGTTAAGGCTTTTATATGTGTTCAACATATTAAATTGCGTTAAAGTATTTTATTATGAAATACAAAATTTTATTCAATTTCACAACTTATAGTTTAAATAATTTATATCAAGGTGCTGAATATTTTAATAATTTTTTAAAAATTATATTCTATCCTTTAAGCAGAGTATACTTCAAAGATTTTTTTTATCTTTCCTGATGAATAAACCATGGTTTACCAGATTGCACTATAATGCAATCTAATTCTTATCTCTGGGCAGAGATATTTTCCTTTATTGAGAAGTTCCCAGTCACTATTTCTCTATTGTCTCAAAATCTTTTTGATTTAGTTGAAATAGTACTAGACTAGTACTCAAAAAAACAGAAGCCCAAATTGTCCATCAATAATTTTGGGGACATGCAGAAACTTACCTGATATTTTTAGGTCTCAATTTTCTCATTTATTATATAAAATCTTAATTCAATTTTCTCTATTATCTATGTAAACTTGCTCTTCTCTTCAAGAAAGCTTTTTGCATCAACCTCAGCATTCCTTGTCAAAACTCTTAGCACCTATAAATCACAGTTTTTCAGTGCATGAGGATCTCCTTTGTGGGGCAAGAAACTCATTAGAAGTTTCATCCCTATGGGTAGGTAACTGAGATTAATTGTGCTGTTAGGGAACAAGTACAGGATTTGCTTGGTATTATTTCTACACAATTTATATGTTTGGAACATTATGATAAGCAAGACACCCAGTTGTGTCTATTCTCAAAGACATTAAATCAGACAAGTAAGTAACCCTGACATAAATGAGGAGGGACAGGTTTTATATTCTGTTCTCTAATTGACAAAAGCCACCTGATTAACAGACCCATATATGTCATATTCAGAGATGTAAAATTTTTTCCTGACTATCTGAAAGAGTGGTTCTCAATGAGCGGCAATATTTCTCTCAGCTGGGGACATTTGACAATGTCTGGAGACATTTTGTTTTTCAAGACTGTGGGGATGGCTGTCCTACTGACATTGAGCAGATGGAAAACAGGGTTACTGCTAAACGTCTTACAATGCATAGGACACAACAAAGAATGATCTAGTCCAAAATGTCAATAGAGCCACTTTTAAGAAAACTTAATCAGAACAAATTCAAAAGTTTGATATTATCATATCTGTATTCTATTACACCACTCTGATTCTAATGGTATATTGGAATTGGCATATGCAAGAGAGTATATCAGATAAGGTGTCCAAGCTAGAGACTTTAGTGGCCTGAACTAAAGATAATATGAAGATGTGGACAATTTTGGAGATCTTGGAGCAAAGCAATTAAATATACTTCATAATTAATTAGGTGAGGTCAGAGAGTCAGTGAAGTGTCTCTGTGACAACAGAATAAATGGTAAAGGAGATAAAGAGATTGTAGGAGAAGAAGCAAATTTAGGGAAGAAGATTTGGGGCGGTAATGGATTTTAGTAGATATTCTCAAATGTTAGGTAGAACTGTACATAACTCAATCTGATATAGATAATAATGTAATTTCTATGTGTATAACATTAAGTAGCCACTTGTAGATTACTTTTATCCTAAGGTAATTTTCTTTTTAAAAGTCATTTCATTCTCATTACAGTTTTGAAAGAAGAGAAGACGTGCTTCTAAGAGGTTTTAAAGATGCCTGTTTTGCTAAAAACCCAACTCATATCATTCAAATTGAGAAATGAATAAATAAGTGCGTGACGGTTTTATATACCGTGAATCATTCAAAGAAGTTTGTGACACTTCCCTCTCTGCAAGTCATTTTTTCTCATGTTCTTTCCCAAGGCTTTTAAAAAAAATAATTTAAAAATAATCTTTAAATGTTTAAAACTCAACAGAAGTTGCAAGTGTAGTACAGAGTTTGTTTATATCCTACACCCAGCAACCCAAAATGATAATATCTTACATGACCATAGTACTTTGTCAATTTGATCTAGCTCAGGCTTTCATAAGCATATAAAGTGTTGTTGATAATAGAAAGGAAGATGTACAAGTAATGTTTTGTCTGATTCAGTTGAAGCATGATACTGTTATTGTAATTAAATTAGAGCAATTTCAATTTACCTTTCAGATATCTCAGTATTTTCATTGGGTAACTGGGGCTCAGCAGCAAGAAGGACAGAATTCAGACAGCTATTTAATTCTTAACTTCATTCCTTTTGGATGTCCTATTCTCCTCAACAGTAAAACGTGTAAAAACTTGCTTGCCAAGTATCCTTAACATGTTGTTTGGAGGATGAAAACTGTGTTATTGACATATTGGGGATAAATAAATTCTAGTATGATGTTCACAGGTAAGGGCTGATGATTATAAGGTCTACCTTTCTTCACTGATTTATTATTTTATAGTAAATCTCCTTGAAATAAAGACAATAACATTTGAATAATCTTTATAAATCACTAGTTGAATATCCATAATAACATATGTTGTGTATTGTAATTCACATTTCATAGGTGGAAGAATAAGTTATATGAGTTTCTCATGCTCATTAAATCAGAGTAATGAATCAAATTTTAAATGGACTCTTCATTTCTGCAGTAGATATGTCACAGAGGCAGAAATAGAGCCAGGCAAGTAAAGTGAGTGAGGCAAGTTGCCTTGGGTAAAAAATGTAATGGGACACTAAAATCTCAGTAATCAATATCTTAATGCAATATTTTTAAAGTAAAAATTAAAATGAAATACCCATAATTTATAAATATCAAAATTTTAAATAAAGACATGTCTTATTGAATTTTCCTTTTGCCTCAGTGTACTATTATGCCTCTGCATGGCACTGAATGTGTGGTTTAGCATATTGGGCTCTAGAGTTGTGAAGCCTGGGCACATATTCTTGCACATACTTACGGTATAATAAGCATATAACTTCACCTCTTTAAGCTCAGATTTTTCCTACCTATAAGATGTTTATAACATTATTGCTTGCTTGATAGGTTTTATGACAGGATTAAAGAGACAATGTATCTGGCACATTTTGTGACAATTTATAAATGTTCAATACATTACATAGTTTCTAGCTCTTATTTATTGCTGTAGTTAAATACAGCATTACAGAGCATATATGAATATAAATGTAATGCAATATATATATAAATAAATGCAAGCACACAACACATACATCACAGAATCTTGGAAATGTTTCAAAATAAGAAAATTAGTGAAATGTATTTATAGGGTTTTAGATTAAAGACTGGATGATTTTAAGGGCAGTCAAAAAGAGAAAGAAATTTTTTGAAATGGTCAGAGTTTGACATAATATCTTTGGATTGGGGATCACAGGGAAGAAAAAGCCTAGATGTGAATCTTGGTGAGCACGTTGTTAAACCTGACAAATAGGATATTAGTTGTTTTATATACCTATCTTCCAGGAACAGTCATTTCCTAGAGCAACTTGATGTTATTTTTCATCACTATTAGCATTGTTTGACACAGAGACAGGAAATATTTTGTTGCCTTCATTTTTCTTTCTTTCTCTCTCTATACACACACTTACACAAGAGTGTGTTTATAAATGTATTATACACACAGGTAATAAATAGAGGAAATGTTTTCAACTGAACTATAAAGTAATTTAAATTTGGTAGTTACTAATGTGTTTGCTGCTAGACGTTAATTTAAAATCACCACTGTAGTGCTAGGGACTCTGCTGGCAGTCACGCTCTGATCCTCTTTGGGTTGGGCCCCCATAGTTTCAGCAACTTCCTTTGCATAGTTATTCTGTCTCTTCAGATAAAATTACATTTATTGTACCTTATCAATTTTAATCCAAACTCAATTCACTGTGATCTGTGATAACTGAGATATTTTTTAAAAATTCGTTAAGAAATATGTTTCTAAAACACATCAACAAACAACTGTCTGTGAAACACAGGGTAATTTACAGAGCCATTGGTGAATGTTTATGAATGTGCTTTTTGTAGTTAGCTAGTATATTTTTAGAAAACAACTGCTTAATTGGAATTTTATTGTGTTCTTTCAAGGGATATTTTTTAAACCAAAATCAGCAGGATTTTTTTTTCTTTTAAAAATACCAATAGCCATCTAACTGAAACAGCAAGGCAAGTGACATGTAGGAAATATATGTTGTGTAGGGAAACTTGACCCCTAGGAGACCAAGTTTGGGTTTCTTGAAAAGTCTACTTTCAACAGGAAATCATATGTATCTAGTTGTTGCCATTGAGCTATAGAATAAGGATGTTAAAAGATAATACTATTTATGCTAATGTATGCTTTTGCTTTAATACATTTATATTTTTAAATGGCTTATAATTGCATTACTGAAACTACAATAAAGTAAAGGAAAGAAATAATATAAATTAGATTAAAGGTCTTGACAGTTTTAGAGTTTTGTTTTCTCCCTGTTTTTTGTGAAGACTGGTATACAGCTCTTTTTTGTTAACTGTCAATATCTGAAAGGCATAAGAAAGAGTAAAAAATTCATACATTAGTGTGCCTTTCTTTTGTTATTGCAATTCATAACATTCCCATTATTGGTAAACATAGGTGATTGGAGATGCATAAATCTTCATCAGATCACATAATATACCATAGAAAAAGGGAGAAATCGATCTCACAACATGACCAAAAGTAACAGCACTTAAGCTAATCAAAGTAAAATGTCCTTTTAATTCTGACTTTCCTATTTGTGGTCATCCTGAGAAAAGTGATACTATATTGACAAAAGGCAAAACATATACATAAAGGACTTAGAGAAAGATGAATTTATTCCTGTGGTATGCCTACATGACAATGATCAAATCAAATACATAAAGCACAATAGTTAGATTCTAGAACCTTGATAGAAGTGTTTCCCAGACCACTTTTCTAATTGAACATTAAATAACAGGAACTAATTGTATTATATATAGAAAGTGATTTCAGTTATTAAAAGAGAAGTACTCTCGAGAGCATTTGATATGTTTCCTAGTGTGACACAGGTTGTATTTTTAAGTCCTACAATTATTGATTTGCATTCTTGCAGGTGGGTAAAACGCAAACATTTCTTTCTTTCATGGCAGTAATGAGAATACATAACAGCACTAAGCAATACACAATGAAGAAAGGAAAAAGGAGGAACAAGGAGAGAAACGATGTAAGAGAAAAGGAAAGGGCAGAGGGCAGAGCTCAAGTCATTTGTTATCTATTTATATGTATTTACAGACCATAAGCTTAATATTGTGAACTATATCTAGACCATAAATAGCACTATAGTGCATGTAGGCATATAGTTCATATAAAATAATGTGTGCTATCATCAAAACAGGACATCTTGAAATGTTATTTTTCTCACTTTTTTAGTCTCTTCATATTAACATTCAAAAATTTTCACATAACTCATTAAACTTTATCAAATAGCAATTTTTGTTTCAATATCAAGAAAAGGTAGCCTCCCATATGTATTATTTTCTTTTTCTCCAGTTTTTGAGATATAACTGGTGTATGGTTGTATAAGTTTAAGTTGTACAGCATAATTATTTGACTTACACACATCATCAAATGATAATCACAATGTTTAGTGTAAATCCAATATTTATATAGATATAACACTAAAGAAATAGAAAAAACATTTTACTTGTGATGAGAACTCTTAGGACTTACTTTCTTAATAATTTTCATATATAAACTACTGCAGTGTTAATTGTATTTATCATGTTATGTTTTACATCTTTAGAACCTATTTGTCTTATAACTGGAAGTTTGCTCATTTTTACTACCTTCATCCAATTCACCCTTCCCCCAACTCCCACCCCTGTTCATAACAAATTTGATTTATTTTTTTCTAAGAGTTTGTTTGATTTTAAATTATAATTACTTACAACACTATGTTAGTTACTGGTACAAAACATACCTTTCTATACCTTTCAAAATGATCACCATGATGATTCTAGTTGTCATCTGTCACCGCAGAAAAACATTATGTAATTACTGATTATATTCCCTATGCTGTACATTTCACATATGTGGCTCATTTATGATGTAGCTGAAAGTTTGTACTTCTTAATCGCCCTCAACAAATTTTCTCCTTGCCCCACTACCCTCTCCTCTGGCAACCACCAATTTGTCTTTTGTATCTATAACTATGTTTCTGTTTTGTTATATTTGTTCATTTGTTTTGTTTTTTAGATTCCACATGTAAGTGAAATCATAGAGTATTTGTGTTTCCCTATCTGATCTATTTAACTTAGTATAATATCCTCTAGGTCCATCCATGTTGTTGCAAATGACAAGATTTTATTCTTTTTATTCTTTTTTATGGCTGACTAATATTTCATTTTATATATATCTTCTGTATCCATTCATATATCAATGGATGCTTAAGTTGCTTCCATGTCTTGGCTATTGTAAATAGTGCTGCAATGAACATAGGGGTGCATGAAACTATTCAAATCAGTGTTTTTATTTTCCTCAGGTAAATACCAAGGAGTGGGATTGCTGGATTGCATGGTCATTATTTAATTTTTTTGAAGAATCTCCATACTGTTTTCCATAGTGGCTGCACCAATTTACATTCCCATCAACAGTGCACAAGAGTTCACTTTTCTCCACATCCTCACCAGCATTGTTATTTGTTTTCTTTTTGATAATAGCCATTTTGACAAGTGTGAGGTAATATCTCATTGTGGTTTTGATTGGAATTTTCCTGATGGTTATTGATGTTGAGCATCTGTTGACCATCTCTATACCTTCTTTGGAAAAATGTCTATTCAGGTTCTCTGCCCATTTTTGAATTGGGTTATGTGTTTTTTTGTTGTTGAGTTGTATAAATTCTCTGTATATTTTGGATATTAACCCCTTATCAGATATATTGTTTGCAAATATCTTCTCTTGCTCAGTAGGTGACCTTTTCATTTTGTTGATGGTTTCCTTCACTGTGTGAAACCTTTTTGGTTTGGCATAGTCCCATTTGTTTATTTTTGCTTTTGTTTCCCTTACTTAAGGAGGAGTATTCAAAAAAAATATTACCAAGACCAACATTAAAGAGCCTACTGCCTGTGTTCCTTTTTAGAAATCTTATGAATTCAGGTGTTACATTTAAATATTTAATTGTTCTGAATTTATTTTTGCACATGGTGTGAGAAAGTAATCCAGTTTGATTCTTTTGTATGTAACTGTCCAGTTTTCCTAAACGTTTATTGAAAAGGCTGTCTTTTCCCCATTGTATATTCTTGCCTTCTTTGCCATAGATTAAATGACTATCTAAGCATGGATTCATTTCTGGCCTTTCTATTCTGTTTCACTGATCTATGTGTCTGTTTTTGTGTCATTCCATACTATAGCTTTGTAGTATATTTTGAAATCAAGGAGCATAATAATTCAGTATTGTTCTTCTTTCTCAAGATTATTTTAGTTTTTGGGGGTCTTTTATGTTTCTATACAGACTTTAGAATTATTGTTGTAGTTCCATGAAAAATGCCATTTGGTAATTTCATAGGGGTTGCATTGAATCTATAGATTGCCTTGGGTAGTATGGTCATTTTAACAATATGGATTCTGCCAATCCATGAACACAGTATAACTTTCCATCTGTTTGTGTCATCTTTAATTTCTTTCAGCAGTTTCTTATCTTTTTCTGAGTATAGGTCTTTTACCTCCTTTGTCAGATTTTTCCTAGGTATTTTATTCTTTTTGATGTGATTGTAAATGGAATTTTTTCTTAATCTCTCTTTTTGATAGTTCATTGCTAGTGTAAAGAAATGCAACAGATTTCTATATATTAATTTTGTATCCTGAAACTTTACTGAATTCATTGATGAGTTCTATTGGTTTTTTAATGGTGTCTTTAGGATATTTAGGTATTGTTTCATGTTATCTGCAAACAGTGACAGTTTTAATTCTTTCTTTCCAATTTGTATGCTTTTTATTTTTTTGTGTGACCTAGCACGTGATCTATCCTGGAGATGGCTCCATGTGCACTTGAATGTATATTCTACTGTTTTGAGATAGAATGTTCTGTGTGTATGTGTTAAGTTCATCTGTTCTAATGTGTAATTTAAGGTCAGTGTTTCACTGTTTTTCTGTCTGGATGATTTGTCCATTGATATAAGTGGAATGTTAAAGTTCTCTACTATTATTCTATTACTCTAAATTTCTCCCTTCATGTCTGTTAATATTTGCCTTATATATTTAGGTGCTCCTATGTTGGGTTGGTATTAAATTTACAATTGATATATCTCCTTGAACTGAACTGGATCCTTCATCATTATGTAATGTCCTTCTCTGTCTCTTGTTACAGTCTTCATTTTAATGTCTATTTTTATGTATAAGTATTGCTATCCTTCTTTCCTTTCATTTCCATTTGCTTGGAATACCTGTTTTTCCATTTTCTCACTTTCAGTCAGTGTATGTATGTCTTTAGTTCTGAAATGATTCTCTTGTACATAGATCTGTTAGTTTTTGTATCAATCAAGCCACTCTATTTTTTGTTTCTTTGTTTGGAACATTTAGTCCATTTACATTTAAAATTATTACTGATAGGTATATACTTATTACCATTTTGCTCATTGTTTTGGAGTTGTTTTTGTACTTCTTTTTGTTCTTTTCTTCTTTTGCTCTCATCCCTTGTAATTTGATGATTACCTTTAGTGTTATGTTTGGATTCCTTTCTCTGTTTTGTGTTTGTATCTATTATAAATTTTTGGTTTGTGGTTACCAAGAGGTTTATATATAGCAATTATATATGCATATGATTGTTTTAAGTTGATGATCTGTTCATTTCAAACCCATTTTAACAACCCTGCATTTTTACCTCCCACCCTACATTTACTATTTTTGTGATGTATTATTTTACATTATTTTGTTTTGTGTATCCCTTAACTACTTATTGTGGATATAGATGATTGTACTACTTTTGTCTTTTAACCTTCCTACTAGTTTTATAAATGGTTTATCTGCTACCTTCACTGTATATTTGCTTTACCAATGCGATTTTTACTTTCACAATTTTTATATTTCTACTTTTGGCTTTTTCTCTTCTGCTTAGATAAGTCCCTTTAATATTTCTTGTAAAGGTGGTTTCTTGGTGCTGAATTATTTTAACTTTTCTTATTTTTAAAACTTTTTTTTTCTTATTTTTGAAACTTTTGATCTCTCCTTCAGTTGTGAATGAAACCCTTACCAGTAGTGTACACTTGGTTTTAGATTTTTCCCTATAATCACTTCATGCCACTCCCTTCTAACCTACAGAGTTTCTGCTGAATAGCTTAGCTGATAGCCTTATGAGAGTTCCCTTATACATAACTTGTTGCTTTTTCCTTGTTGCTTTCCATATTCTCTCTTTATCTTTAATTTTTGCCATTTTAATTACAATGTGTCTTGGTGTGGTCCACTTTGTGTTGACCCTGTTTTAGACTCTCTGTGCCTGGACTTGAATATCTGTTTTCTTTCACAGGTTAGGGAAATTTTCAGCTATAATATCTTCAAAAATATTCTCTACCCCTTTATCTCTCTCTTCTCTTTCTGGGGCCCCTATAATGAAAATGTTAGTATACCTAATATTGTCCCTTAGGTCTCTTAAACTATTCTCTTTATTTTTTTTTTTAATTTCTATTCTATTCCACTACTGTTTGTTCCAGATTATTGATCCATTTCTCTCTATCATCTGATCTACTAGTGATTCCTTCCTGTTTTTTTGTTTGTTTGTTTTTTGTTTTGTTTTGTATTGTTTTGTTTTTAGTTATTGTATTCATCAACTTTGTTTGGTTCTTCTTTATATTTTCTAACTCTTTGTTAGAAACTTCTAACATCTCAGTGTGTTCATCCATTCTTCTCCTGAGTTCTTTGAGCATCTTTGTACTCATTACCTTGAACTCTGAATTGGGTAGGTTGCTTATCTCTCCTTCACTTAGTCCTCCTGGGATTTTTTCTTGTTCCTTTCTTTGGTACACATTCCTCTGTCACCTCATATTACCTAAGTTGCTTTTTATATTTCTATGTATTCGATTGACTGTTTCCATATCCCAACTTGGAGAAGTGGTCTTACATTGACTATGTTCTATGGGGTGCAGCAGTGCATATAGCTCTGGTCACCAAAGCTATATGCCATAGAGATTTTTCTCTATGTGAGTTTATGGGCCTTCTGTTGCGCTGGGCTGACTACTTTGGGTATGCTGGTAGACGTGGCTGGCTCCTAGTCTGGTTGGTTGCCAGGCCCTGTCTTGTACAGAGGTTGCTGGCTCCTGTTGGACAAGGCTGGGTTCTGGCATGGCTTGCTGCATAGCCAGGTGAGTCCTGGTCATGGTGCTTGCCAAGTGGTAGGTGGGATCAGGTCATGAGACCTCTAGCTACAGAGCCCCAAGGGGTGTCCAGTGCTAGTGTTGGCCTACTAGTAGGCAACACTGGGTCCTGGGGGGGCTGGATGCAGGTCTGTGGGTCCTGAAGCTAGCATCAACTCACTGGTGGGTGCAGTCCTTTCCTAAATCAGCCTACTGTGGGGCTCATGTTATCCCAGAGTGATGACACTCTGGTGGGTGGATCTGGATCCTGGAGCTGTTTCAGTGTCCCAAGGTGTCCCAGAGCTGGCTTAGGTTTGCTGGTTTTGTAGAGCCAGACCCCAATGTGTCCAGGGGATTATGCCAGCACATTGGTGGGCAGAAATGTGTCCTGGGTCTTTGGTTGCAGGGTCTGGAGGTTCTGAAGCTAATGTCTACCCAACAGTGGGTGAGTCTGAGTGCTAGCCTACTGCTGGGAAGACCTTGGGACCCAAGTCTTTGGTTCCAGGGACCTGGTAATCCTGGAGTTGGTGTTCAGCTCCAGGTGAGGCACCTGGTGGGTGAACTTGGGGCTGACTCATGGTTGGTGTCAGGTTTTGGGCCCTTTGATGTGTTAAGCCATGTCCCAGGTCACTGGTAAGGAGGATCAGGGGACCCTAGGGCAGCAGGCCTGCAGGTAGATGGGACTGTGACCCTGCCCATGTAGCTGCTTGCCCTGTGGCATCCTGTACTGGTGCCATCTGACTTGTGGTCAGGGCCATGTCCTGTCAATAATCAGTTAGAGGGAGGATTCCAAAATGCTGCTTGCCAGCATCAGTATCCTCATGATGGGGTGAGCTCCTAGAAATGTCTGCTATCAGCATCTAAGTCCCCAGGGTGAGTCCCAATTTTCTTCTCTTCTATCTAGGAGGCTCTCCAAGATCAGCAAGTAGGCCTGACACAAGCTCCTTTCAAATTACTGCTGCTGCCCTGCATCCCATGTGAGACTTTATGTGTGCCCTTTAAGAGAGGAGTCTCTATTTCCCACATCTTTTTGGCTCTACTAAAAGTAAACTCCATTGTCTTTCAAAGTCAAATGTTCTGGGAGCTCATCTTCCTGGTGTGGGAACACAAACCTGGGGAGAACTATGTGGGTCTTGGACCCCTTGTTCCTTGGGGAGGACCTCTTCAATTGTAATTATCTTTGTAGGTCACCTTCCTGGGGGTGTAGGTCTTGTCTATATTACATCTCCGCCCCTTCTCCCCATATCATTGTGGTTTCTTTTTATCGTTATTGTAGAAGATCTTTTCTACTATTTTTCAGACTGTTCTCATCAATTATTGGTCTGTAAACTGTTGTAATTTTGGTGTGCCTGTGGGAGGAAATGAGCTCAGGGTCTTCCTCCTTTGCCATCTTGGCCACTCCCCAAACTGTTTGTATTATTTTTCAGTCTCCCATAAGAGATAAGTTCTGACCACAAATTATTCTGGGATTCACAATGGCAAAATAGAGAAAAGTTTTAGATTGCCATGAATTCAATTTACAGAATATTGGAGCTAAACCAGTAATGACCTTCAGGAAATACAAATTCTCCTTGTTGGATTGGAAGGTACTTGACATTATGCAGGCCTGTGGGGTCATTTAAACTTGGAATTTACCCTATTGAAATGGATATTTTCCTTAAACAATTGTAAAAATTGTTTGGTTTTTGTTTTTTTGGTTTTTGGGTATTTTTTGGGAAATGCTTTAGATTTGGGTGGGAAACAGAATCCAAAAATAAACAATTTAAAAGGAAATTTGAACAGATTACTGAACATGAAAGGATGTTTTACTAAAGACTTTTCTAGGGAATACAAACTCTATCTTCCAGAAAGCAACAATGCTCATAGATATCCTATGACTTTATTTATATGACCCTCTGGGAAAGGAAACACTAAAAAAAAAGAAATCTGGACAGTGATTGTAGGGGCTGAAAGTAGGGAAAGGGATTACAATGAGGCAACAAGGAAATATTTGGAGGTAAAAGATATATCAAATATCTTGAGTTTGACATTATTGTCACAACTCACAGAACTCTACATCAAAAACACAAAAAGGGTAAACTTTGTTCTATGTAAATTATGCAATATGAAAATTACTTTAGAAGTTTTTGAAAACATATCATGATAACAAATATCAAACAAATATTGAACCCTGATTAGTGATATGTATGCTAAAGTATTTAGGCTGAAGTATATTGATGTCTGCATGATATTTTACAATGCACCAAAAAGGTAAGATGAGTTGAAGGATGGTGGAAGGATAGAGAGATGTCAGACAGGTATGTGTTAAACAAATACAGAAAAATATTAACTTTTTACTCTACAATTCTCTCAAATTTTCTGTATATTGGAAAATTTTCAAAATAAAATATCGAGGAAAACTACACACACATATTTGTAAATGTATGGGAAAAGTTTCAGGATCACAGTGCAATCACACACTAAAATGTTTACAATGTTTTCTCCTAGGTAATGGGAATGGTATGTTGATAATATGTGGGAAATGGATGGCAAGTTTTGCTTTATAAACTTTCAAGTTTTTTGATTTTCTTACATGCCTCTATATTTTATAATTTTAAATGCAAAGAAATAAATAAATGGGATGGTAATGATATATTGGTAATTTTACATATATATATATATATATATATATATATATATATATATACACATATATTTTGCTCACATGAACATTCTGTTATGCCATGTCTCCAGATTCCAGTCTTATGTAATTTATCTGTGGGTATTAATAGATAATCATATGCATGTGGAATTCTGAGGACAGAAAGTGTCAATGTCAGCATCAGCCTACAACATACACTCTATTAAGTATTAACAGTGTGCCTTGGAGTAGTGAACCCAAGCTGGAAATAACAGCATGGTAATTTAAAAAAAAAATCATGCCTGTCTTTAAAGCTTCCTCAACTGTCTCATAAGAAGTGGAGGTAACCAAGCCAATGCAAGTCAGATGTCTCTGGCATCATTGACCTTACTACATGTAACAGCATTTCAATACTTATCAAACTATATAAATTTCAAAACATGTGTTAATGATTATCTTGTTGGTCAACTACGAGTGGTCACTTTGTGTGACATATGGATTCATCAGTCAAAACAATAATAGGTAGGGCCATTTTGACCAAATTAAAGTAAAACTTGTGATTTTCTTTCACATGGATATTCAAGCATATAGATCTGTGGAGGATTGAAGGGATAGTTCTTAACTTTTAATTGTTATATGATAATAAAAGTCTTCCCAAGTCCATATAAGAAAGGAACTGAGCTAGGGTAGGGACTGGGTGCTAGGGTCAGAAGAAAGTTGGAAAAATAAAAGAACATGTAATAGTAATATATTTTTAACAACATAATTATGAGTCTGATTAAAATCTTCTATCAGTTATTTTGCACTTAAAATGATCAAAATACAGGCTATAGACATGGTACTGGGTAAATTCTCTCCTACTTCATCCTCTCCTCATCTCCGGTCATCCTCTCTGTGTTTTTCTAAGATCTAGCCCCATTGCGCTTTTGCTCAATGTTCAAGCACACAAAGTTTTCTCCTGTTCCAGAATAATACTATTTGTTTTAGTCCTCTTTTAGATCTATTATAAACTTTTTTATAGAAAACCTAAATATGATTTAGCTTCCCTTGAATTTATTCTTTCAGAATATCATATGTTTCTTTCATATAGCTTACTATAATTGGTAATTATATTTTTGATGTATTCAATTGTTAACCAACTTTTTCTTGAGTGTGAACTCTAGAAACTATGAACATGATTCCTCTGTTCACTACCACTCAGTCATTGACACACATAAGGACTACTGCCTTGTAAACACCAAATAAATGTCTGTTTATGGCTGAGTATCCTAAATTACTTATGTAAATGCCATCTCCTTATTGAAGTAGATACTATCTTGTTATGTGTTCAATGCCAGGAATTCCTAGCGCAGTATTTTACATATGATCTTAACATATGAAAGTTGGAAACAGTTAAGAACAGCAAATAATCATCAATTAATCAATATTTATTGAACCCCTATTAGGTGACTGACACTGGGTTAATTATTACATTTGTGGATCTCAGTTTTCTGTTCTGTAAAATTAAACTGTTGTGCTATGGAAGATCAAAGTTTTTTAGGAACTTACATTTCTGACTTTGAAAATACTCTACTTAGGATTTCCCTGGTGGTTCAGTGGTTAAGACTCCATGCTTCCACAGCAGGTGGCAAGGGTCCAACCCCTGGTTGGGTAATTAAGATCCACATGATGCACGACACGGCCAAAAAATAAGTATATAAAATGAAATAAAATATTCTTCTTACCTATTAATGCCAGCTCTAAAAATTTGGAAAAAAAAATAAGTGTCTTACACACTACCTTCCTTCAAAGGACTGGTTATATAGAGGTTAAATAGTACCAGGCAATCTTAATTTTACCACAAAAGGTTGCAGCAAATTCTCAAATTTGAGAGAAAAATTCCTGAATAATATTGAGCATATAAATTTGATATTGAAAAAAATATATGTCATTTGACTAGACTTCACAGACGCTTCTTTAAAAATTAAAATTGGCACTTCCCTGGTGGCGCAGTGGTTGAGAGTCTGCCTGCCGATGCAGGGGACGCGGGTTCGTGCCCCGGTCCAGGAAGATCCCACATGCCGCGGAGCGGCTGGGCCCGTGAGAGCCGTGGTCGTTGAGCCTGCGCATCTGGAACCTGTGCTCCGCAATGGGAGAGGCCACAACAGTGAGAGGCCTGCGTACCGCAAAAATAAAAAAAAAAAAAATTAAAATTGGTAGAACTGATATTTCAATGTCAAAAGATTTTTGAGATAATCAAGGTAGTTTTCTAAGTGAAACAGAAAAAGAATTCTGATTGACAAGCTCATGTTTTCTCTAAAAGCATTTGTGTGATACCAATTTTATACCAGATATAATATTGTTTGATGATATTGAGCTATCATTTACACAACTATTATCATTCAAATTTTAAGTTGATACTCCATATTTTGATTCCAAACTTAACCCAACAGGAAGCCATACGGAATGATATATTGAGAAATATGATGTATTGTTTCCTTAGAGTGAAAGTAATAGATCATTTCCAAAATGAGAAAAGACAAAATTAATAGAATACATCTTGACACATTTTATTCAAAATTGAACACCTTTACATATCAGCATTCATGATGGCATTCCAAAGATAAAAATAATGTTTTACTTGAAGGTCAAAATAAAAGGTAAGAGAAACTCAGGCTCATTAACATCTCAGAACATTTCTGGGGCTGATTTAATTAAAGATCATGGAATAATTTGTACACTGTTCCTCAAAGATAGACTTTTATAGAAACCCTCATCTATTTTTAGCCTTTATTGGTACATGCAAGCTTAATTCTGTATATGTAAAATTTTTCATGTGCTAAAGAATATCATATATACAAATCAATAAGTGGTAAATGATTTAAAATATGATATGAAATGTTATATTTGTAAATATATCTATATCAATATGTATTCTTACATATAACTCAAAATCTTAAATATCTTAAACAGAAGACAGATCCTATGGCAGAAATACTTAATTTCAATAGCCATTCCAGATTACAATATTTGACTGCTTGGATTCATTTGGATCTTTTGGACCTAGGATCTGCTTGAATTTGGACCTAGGAAAAAAAAATTCCTTTTCCTAATACCATATTTTATTTTTTCCATATAGAGAATGCTATATAGAAAGTTATATCAAAAGATAAATGAGGGCTTCCCTGGTGGCGCAGTGGTTGAGAGTCCGCCTGCCAATGCCCCAGTTCGGGAGGATCCCACATGCCGCGTAGCGGCTGGGCCCGTGAGCCATGGCTGCTGAGCCTGCGCGTCCGGAGCCTGTGCTCCGCAACGGGAGAAGCCGCAGCAGTGAGAAGCCCGCAAAAGAAGATAAATGTTATATATTCATGTTTTTTATACTATCAGGCCTAAGTTAATGAAATAGTTATTGAGGACAGTGATTTTCTTTTTTTTAATCTGTCAAGGTCAGCACAACTTTTGGCAGATCTCTTAAAAAATATTCTAATCCAAGACTGTAAAATGTACATTTTTTAAATTATAAAGACATAATAGTACTGAAAACATATTCAGACAAGCATATAATTCAGTATGGCTGAATTTTATTTGCAACAAAATTCCATTATTTCTGCTAATTTATAGTATTTTAATTCCTTAAAAATTCAGAGTTCAATAAAATGATAAACTCTCAGTTAATCTAAATATAATGTTATTTTCTTTAAAAATACAAATACTCTTGGTTAAGGAGGAGCATTGCATTTTGTAAAACTTTTACAACCATCTACTTTTAAATGCATTTGAGTCAGTGGCTATTTTTTATATCATTTTAATCTGGATGTTTGGTGTCTCAGGGAGAAAAAAATAGTTCTTATTTCATGAACATCTGAACAGACCTCAAATCTAGATGAATGACACTATTACCTGGATAGATAATCCATTTTTCTATAGTGACAATCTGCTCTAATATTTCAGTAGTGCTGCTTTCAAGATATGAAGTTAGATGCCCAAATCTATGCTTTATTCCCTGAAGTGACAGTTAAAGAAAGGTACCACAAATGAGTATTTAATAAAGGGAACAAATATAATACACAAAGGACAATGATCCTTCTTGTATAATTAAATGATATGACAATGAGGAGGTAATATTCTTATTTTAATGTATTTATGATAAATAAGACAATGATATCTTTTCCCCTAATTAAATCTTGAATGCCTTGATGAAAATGCCTTTGATATAACAGATATCTTCAAAAAATGTAAGGTGCAGCACCATTGATTTTCTGTTTATTATGTCAAATAACAGATACACTTTGGGGGGTCCATGTATTATTATATAATATCACACACTCTGTCACATATTCATAGCAAATGAATATGCTAACTTAAGAGCCTTCTTCCTGCATAAATACTACTTTATAATCGATATACTGACAGTTGTAAAGACAATAGGATTTTAAATATATTAATACGACAAATCAGAATAGTTATGAATAGAGAAAAAGTAGTTGGTACTTCAAAGTTCTTATAGAAGTTGGCCCAGGTTGGGGGCATTAAAGTGAATTTCTGAAAGGTCAGGAACAGATGCTTTCTGAACTGAGTTTTTCAAAAATTCATACAATATATACTAAAATATATATATATATATTATACTCTAGTTGATCTTTTAAGGAGTGTTATTGGCTGCTATCTCTCCAAATATTTCTTCTGTCCCATTTGTCTCTCTTTTTTGTTTTACTCTCTTTGTGTTCATTTTGGATAATTTGCATTGAACTGGACTCAAGGCCACAGGTACTTTCCTCACTCATGGAAATATATATTTGATTATATACATTATAATGTAATTATATGATAAATATTATATATATGATTAATTTATTTTAACTCTCTTGCCCTTCTCCCTGAATTCTGTGGACCACTGCTTTGCACATAGAGAAAATTTGAGAATCAGCATATACCTGCCTGTCTTCATTTTCAGAAGCTAAAGTCTTCAACTCTGTGAATTCCTGGAATAAGATATAGGTATGGATATAAATGAACTCTTTTGTCTTTTGATGTACTATCCTTAAAAGCTTAGTAAAGAAGTGTGGGACAGAGTTAGTGGGTTGTGGGTGGGACCCCACAAGATTCTAATACTTGACACTAGCTAATATGTGCTCATTAAAGTCATTGAAATCACCAGTTTATTCCTGGGTCATGTGGTAGTTCTATATTTAGTTTTTTAAAGAACTTCCATACTGTTCTCCATAGTGGCTATACTAATTTACATTCCCACAAACACTGTAATATTGTTCCTTTTCTCCACACCCTCTGAAGCATTTATTGTTTGTAGATTTTTTGATGGCCATTTTGACCAGTGTGAGGTGATACCTCACTGTAGTTTTGATTTGCATTTCTCTAATAATTAGTGACATTGAGCATCTTTTCATGTGTTTGTTGGACATCTGTATGTCTTCTTTGGAGAAATGTCTATTTAGGTCCTTCACCCATTTTTTGATTGGGTTATTTGTTTTTTTGATATTGAGCTGCATGAGCTATTTGTATATTTTGGGGATTAAGCCCTTTTCAGTTGCTTCATTTGCAAATATTTTCTTTCATAATGAGGGTTGTCTTTTTGTTTTGTTTATGGTTTCCTTTGCTGTGCAAAACTTTTAAGTTTAATTAGATCCCATTTGTTTATTTTTGTTTTTATTTTCATTACTCTAGGGGTGGATTCAAAAGGACCCAGAAACCCCACTCCTGGGCATATATGTGGAGAAAACCATAATTCAAAAAGATACATTCACCCCAATGTTCACTGCAGGGTTATTTACAATAGCCAGGACATGAAAGCAACTTAAATGCCCATCAACAAAGGAATGGATAAAGAAGATGTGGTACATATATATATAATGGAATATTACTCAGCCATAAAAAAGAACAAAATAATGCCATTTACAGCAAAATGGATGGAGCTAGTGATTGTCATATTGAGTGAAGTTAAATCAGACACAGAAACACAAATATATGTTATTGCTTATATGTAGAATCTTAAAAAAAAGGTACAAATGAATTTATTTACAAAATAGAAATAGAGTCATGGATGTAGAAAACAAACTTATGGCTTCCAGGGGATAAGGGGGAAAGGGATAAATTGGGAGATTGGGATTGACATATACACATTACTATATATAAAATAGATACCTAATAAGATCCTGCTGTTTAGCACAGGGAACTCTACTCAATACTCTATAGTGGCCTGTACGGGAAAAGAATCTTAAAAAAGAGTGGATATATATAAAACAGATTCATTTTGCTGTACACCTGAAATTAACACAGCATTGTAAAGCAACTGTACTCCAATAACTTTTTTTTTTTTAAAAAACACAAGTTTGTTCATTCTTACCCCCATTGATATGTGACCATTTTGAAATTGCTTGGTCATCCATGGAGGAAATCAACTATGGATCATACACCCACTGGGAATGCCCAGTCAATTTCTAGATTTTAGTTCATTTAGGTTTGTTTGGAGTTCTCAATTTGCTAATATGTTTTCAAAAAACTATAACTTTGCAATTTATCTAGCTTTTTCTCATTGTTAGAGTGGGAAATGACAATCTCTTATAAATTTCTACAATAAAGTCCAATATATATTTAATTTTAGGAGCCTAAAATAAGTGTAAGAGTTTTTCTTTAATCCATTAAATTTTTTACCATAAATATTTAAGCTCTACTGAATAAAATATTCAAAATGAAAGCATAGAATACAAAGAAATAATATGGAACAATTTCTTATATTCAAAAATTTTAAAACTTCTAAGAAAATGAATGAAGCAAACAGAAGAGAAGGCTAATAAATAGCATTTGGCAGTGATAAATTATGTGGCACAGATAAATCTCTATAGGAATTAAAATAAGTTTATTTAAGGCCTCTAGTTACTTCTCAGCCATCACAGAGGAGAAGAGATAAAAGTTGTACCTTGAATGTCTCTTTAAGTTTAAAGAGAAGTATATAATAGCATAAGAAAAACTTCATGTGCTACTGGGTTCTACTTATTTGTTTCCTATTCATATGTATTTATACAGCATGTAGGAGACCATAAACTCAATATCATGAACTATAGCTAGACCTCAGCTAGTACTGTAAGTAACCAGTCCAAAGACAAAATAGTTCTGAGAGATCTAGATACTGGAGGTAATGCCAAACAAATTTCATTAGAATAAAATAACAGACCAAGGGTTCTAAAGAGAAAAAAAAAATAGCTAAAACTGTAGATTTAAACAGCACAAAATTAAAACAAAAATCTTGCAATTATTAAAGGCCATAGTAAAACAGTGAGTCCAAAACCTGGATTACAAAAGCTGCTATTTTTTTTTTTTGTGGTCTATATTTCTGTTTTTGTCTGATTCCAACAACCCAGTCAAAATATGGGTAGAAGACCTAAATAAACTTTTCTCCAAAGAAGACATACAGATGGCCAACAAACACATGAAAAGATGCTCAACGTCACTAATTATTAGAGAAATGCAAATCAAAACTACAATGAGTTACCACCTCACACTGGTCACTACAAACAATAAATTCTAGAGTGGGAGTGGAGAAAAGGGATCCTTTTTACACTGTTGGTGGGAATGTAAATTGATATAGTCACTATGGAGAACAGTATGGAGATTCCTTAAGAAAATAAAAATAGAACTACCATATGATCCAGCAATCCCTCTCCTGGGCATATACCTGGTGAAAACCATAGTTCCAAAAGATATATGCACTCCAGTGTTCATTGCAGCACTATTTACAATAGCCAGGACATGGAAGCAACCTAAATGTCCATCAACGGAGGAATGGATAAAGAAGATGTGGTATGTGTATATATATATATATATATATATATATATATATATATATATATATATATATATATATGATGGAATATTACTCAGCCTTATAAAGGAACAAAATTGTGCCATTTGCAGAGACATGGATGGACTGAGAGGTTGTCATACAGAGTGAAGTCAGAAAGAGAAAACAAATATATTAATGCATATATGTGGAATTTAGAAAAAATGGTATATATGAACCTATTTGCAAAGCAGAAATAGAGACACAGACATAGAGAAAAATATGTATGAACACTAAGGGGGCGCTGGGATGGATTGGGAGATTGGGATTGACATATGTACTGTACTATATATGAAGTAGATGGCTGGTGAGGGCCTACTGTATAGCACAGGGGAAAAAAAAAAGAAGATACAATCTGTTTTCAGGACATGTATTAAGTAACCTTATAAATGCACTCCTATATACTTTAGGTGCAGACAAATACTGTTTGATTCCACTTATACGAGGTGCCTAGAGTAGTCAAATTCATAGAGTTAGAACGTATACTGTAGATGCCAGGGGTCAAGGGGTGAGGGCTTGGGGAAAGGGAATGGGGAATTAGTGTTTAAAGGGGACAACATTTCAGTTTAGGAAGGTGAAAAATTCGGGAGATGGATGATGGTGAGAGTTGCACAACAATGTGAAAGTACCTAGTGTCCCTGAACTGTACAGTTAAATATGGTTAAAATAGCATGTTTTATATTATGTGACTTTTACCACAATAAAAAACAAAATATTTAAAAGCTGCTATTGATTTTTCTATTATGGCAAACCTTGAGTCTGCGAGTTACATATATATTTTCTACTTCCTATATAGGTGTTGAAGAATCCAAATGTGAAAACAGGTATGGGTATATAGTGGAACAGGAAAGCGAAGAGTAGAATTAACCAATAAAACTGATCATATAGTGGGATGTTGTCCCAAGATGGTGGAGTAGGAGACTCCAGCCTCTTTTACAACATAAAGATCAACAATTAGACACAAATCCATTAACAAAAACAGCTCTGAGAAAGCTCTGGAGCCAGATTAAGAAGTTTCAACAATACAGTAGAACAAAAAATTTGAGAATAACATCACAAAATGAGAAGGAAGAATAGCTTCATTTTGGCTGTATTCATTATCCCATCTGCAGGTTCACATTGCTCAGCACCAAGAGGAAACTTCCCAGCAAGAAAGAGTTACCCTCAATGGAAAAGGAAGAGCTGGGTGAGCATTCAGGGCATTATACAAAGGATCTCCTTCAGTTTCACCCCACCCGGAGACCAGCAAAACTGAGAGGTAGAGAGACAGCTGGAATAAGCAAGAAAAGCAAAGGCTACCAGCATCAGCCAGATAGCAGGAGCATATGCTGTTCCCAGTGATCTGCTTTGCAGACAACCCCAAAATCTTTTGCTACTGAAGAAACCAATGGCCAGCATGGCCTCTGCAGACCCCCTGCATATTTCACCAGTTATTGTCCCACATGTATTTACATTCACTGATGTCAACTGCATGAGTCCCTCCCTTCTCCCTACCCACCTCACCCATGCCAGAGCCTGGAACCTACAGAGGCAGCCATCCCAGGTCTCTGTGGTTGTGAGAGTCCAAGACACTAACCTAGACTCCTCTAGCTGACCCTCACTGCTGTGTGTGAGCTTGGAGTTAGCCCTTCCAGCTGTGCACTGGCACGCAGATGGCTTAACACCCATCACTGGCCTCCATTATTTTGTGCATGCTAAGACAAAATATTATACCCACAGAAGTGCAGGCTGAAAGCCAGGGCCCCCATAGCTATTTATGAGCCTAGATCTAGCCCTGTCTCTTGTCACTGACCTGCATCATAGCCTCACCAGCAGCTAGCCCCTCCAGCTGTGCCTCTGCATAGCCCAGTCTGACTCCTCACACTAATCTTTACTGCTCTGCACCAGCAGTGAGAACCAGCAGCAAGAGGAGTGCACTGCAGAAGAAAAGGCCTTTGCAGCTGTCAGTGGACTTTCACAATTGGACCTGTCACTTGCTGCTTAACTTGGCCCCCATCACTAAGTGTATACTTGCAACTGGCCCTTGCCACTACACAGATACCTGCAGCTGACCCTCACAGCTGAGTGTGTGAACACCACTAGCTCCAGCCACCAATGTTGCCTGCCCTTGTTCTTATCTGCTGAATGTGGAGACACTACTGAGGGTCAAAACAGTCATTGCGGTCTCAGTGGATCTCCCTCAGTGATCACCAAGGACTATGCATTTGTTGATGCTTTGGTACCCAGTGACCCAAGTTGATGAGTCACCTCACTTCCTGGACCCAGAGCCACCACATGCTCATACACTTGACACTCTTTACCACTGGACCCAGAGTGACAGCACACTTCAATATATACCGACAAGCAAGTGAAGGTCTTTCTTTCATGGGTAAAGTCTATCAGACATTTAAAGGAGAATTAATGCCAATTGTTCTCAAATTACTCCAAAAAATTGAAGAGAAGTAAACACTCCCAAACTTGTTTTACAAAGCCAGCATTACTCTGATACCAAAGACAGATAAGGATGATACAAGAAAAGAAGTCTACAGGCTAATATCCGTAATGCATATTGATGGAAAAATTCTCAAAAAAATATTAGCACACTGAATTCAGTGGCACATTAAAAATGTCACACACCATGAGCAAGTGATATCTAAGCCTGAACAAGGACAGTTCACACATGCAAATAATATAATACGTGTTAATAAAATGACAGAAGTTATATGATTGACTCAATATATACAGAAAATACATTTCACAAAATTTAGTATCCTTTCACAATAAAAATTCAACAATTTTTTTTTTTTTTTTTGTGGTATGCGGGCCTCTCACTGTTGTGGCCTCTCCTGTTGCACAGCACAGGCTCTGGATGCACAGGCTCAGAAGCCATGGCTCACAGGCCCAGCCGCTCCGCGGCATGTGGGATCTTTCTGGACCGGGACATGAACCCGTGTACCCTGCATCGGCAGGTGGACTCTCAACCACTGCACCAACAGGGAAGCCCTCAACAAATTTTTTATAGAAGGAACAAACCTCAACATATAAAGTCCGTATGTGACAAGTCCACAGGTAATATCATATTCAACAGTGAAAGATTGAAAGTTTTTCCTCTAAAATGAGGAATAAGGCAAGGGTTCTCATTCTTACCACTCTTATTCAGCATAGTAATGAAAATCCTAGCCAAAGCAATGAGGCAATAAAAATAAATAAAATATATCTAAATTGAAAAGGAAGAAGGAAAACTGTTGCTGTTTTGTGAAGATATAATCTTATATATAGAAAATTCTAAAGACTCTACCAAAAACATTTTACACCTAACAAACAAATATAGTAAAGTTTTGGGATACAAAACCAACATACAAAAATCAGTTGCATTTCTATACACCAACAATGAACTACCTGAAAAAGATATAAAGAAAACAATCTCATTTACAATAATAACAAAAAGTATAGAATATTTAGGAATAAATTTGACCAAGGAAGAAAAACATCTATGCACTGAAAATTATAAAATATTGATGAGAGAAACTGAAGAACAAATAAATGGAAAGATATATCATGTTCATGGACTGGTAGAGTTAATACTACCAATTTAATGTGAAAATATTGTGAAAATGTTCAGTGCAATCCCTGCAAAATACCAGCAGCATTTTTCAAAGAAATAGAAAGAAAAAATCATAAAATTCTCTGTAAAATGCTGAAAAGCAAAAGCAACCTTGAGAAAGAGGAAAGGTGGAGGCATCATTTTTCCTGATTTCAAACTACTTTACAAAACTATAGTAATCAAAAAAGTATAGAACTGGCATAAAAACAGAAATATAGGCCAGTGAAACAGAATTGAGAGCCCAGAAATAAATCCACACTTATATGATCAACTAGTATTTGCAAAGGAGGCAAGGATACTCAATGCAGAAAGTATAGTGTCTTTAATAAATGGTGTTGGAAACCAGATATTCACATGCAAAAGAATAAAATTAGAACACTTTCTTATATCACTCACAAAAAAATAACTAGAAATAGATTAACAAATTAAATGTTATGACTCAAAACTGTAAAACTCCTAGAAGAAAACATAGTGGCAAAACTCCTTCACTTAAGTCTTGGCAATGATTTTTTGGATATGACACCAAAAGTAAAAGCAACAAAAGCAAAACTCAACATTGGGACTATAAAAAATGAAAAAATCTTCTGCAAGGCAAAAGAAACAATCAACAAAATGAAAAGGTAGCCCATGATATGGGAGAAAACATATCAAACCATATGTCTGATAAGGGGTTAATATCCAAAATATATAAAGAATTTACAATTTAATAGCTAAAGAACAAACAATCCAATGTAAAAGTGGGCAGAGCAATGGAATAATTTTTCCCAAGAAGACATACAAATTGCCAAAATGTACATTAAAAAGGTGCTGTTGATCATGAGTTATCAAGGAAATGAAAATCAAAACCACAATGAGGTATCATCTCATAGTCGTTAGAGTAACTATCATCAAGAACACAAGAAGTAAGAAATACCAGCATGGATATGGAGAAAAGGGAACCCTTGTGCACTGTTGGTGGAAATGAAAATTGACACAGACACCATGGAAAACAGTACAAAGTTCCCTCAAAGTATTAAAAATGGGACTATCTTATGATCCAGCAATCCCATTTCCGGGTATATATTCAAAGAAAATTAAATCACTATCTCAAAGAGGTATCTACATTCACATGCTCATTGCAGCAATATTACAGTAGCTAAGACATGGAAACAACCTAAGTATTCATCAATAGATGAATAGATAAAGAAAATGTGGTATATATTTATACAATGGGATATTATTCAGGCATAAAAGAAGGAAATCCTGCTATTTGTGACAACATGGATGGACCTTGAGGGCATTATGCCAAGTGAAATAAGTCAGACAGAGAAAGACAAATACAGTATGATCAAATGGTACAAACTCTCAGTTATAGATTAATAAGTTGCAGAGGTTTAATGTACAGCATGGTGACTATAGGTAAGGATACTGTATTGTAGACTTGACAGTTGCTATGAAAGGAGAGCTTTAATGCTCTCATCATAACAGCAATAACAAAAAGGTAATTATGTGAAATGAAGAATGTGTTAACTAACTTTATTGTGGTAAATATTTCACAATATATACATTTATCAAATCATCATATTGTACACCTCAAACTCACACAATTTTATAGGTCAATTATATCTCAATAAAGCTGGAAGAAAAATTGACCATGTGTGAAGAAAATTAGAGGGTTTTTTTGAGGATATATAATGAATAAATTTCCTGTCTTCAAGGATTATAAACTTAATTCAGAATGAATCTAAATTGAAGTAGTTAGGAATATGTTGAGAGTCTCACTAAAGTAAGAGTTTGGGACAATATTTATATACTTTCAAGCAGTTTAAAGGTCACAAAAGTGCTTGAAATATTTAAAAAATACCTAATTCATGAGACAGTGTTGAAATAAATGAAAATTTTATAAAAACCTTTCAAATGAATTTTCAAGTTTTGTTTTAATTTTATTACAGAAAAATTAAAGCAGATTGAAAAGCAATAAGTCACAATATATTCATTCAAGGTGAACATTATTTCCCTTATTCCTTGTGTTCATGTGAAAATTAGAGTAGGATAATTGCTCAAATAAATTCTGTATTTATCTTTAATTATGTGGGCACTAGATATGACTTTTTAAGTTTTATTTTTTTAATATCACAGACTACCTCTAGGCATTATCTTTATATAATGAATTTAGTTTTAGTTTTTAATTTTGTCCAATGAAAAACTATCTTTTGTAATGCAGGGTATATGTTACAAAAGTAAACATACTTTTAGTATTGTTTAAGAAAAACTGATGAATGTGTATTTAAATTTTCCAAATAATTATTTAGTTTGAAATGCAACTTTAACTGCAGAGACCTGATTAGGGAGAGTGTAGTGAAATTATTAATAACTTGTCAATATGACCCTCTAATTAAAAAATATGCTTAAAACAAAATACCCACCATAATATTATCATTCTCTGTGGATATACCTGTATTTGTGAAATATTTAAAGGAATCTATATTAAAACATTTAAATGGTGACACTTCTACAGCAGCACTTAAAATTAAAGTCAACAATTAAAGGCATGACTGTTTAACCAAATTATTCAACCATATGGTAAAATACACATTACAAAAAATAGTAATATAGGCAATTAATTAGAATGGAAAATTGATTAACACTAAATCTTTTCAAAATATTATAAAACTAAATGAGAAATCAGTCTATTATTATGTTTTTGTTTAAAAATTCAGAATATAAGGATAATCTCATTTACTTTTATTGGTAAGTAAAGCAGAAATTTGCTTTAAAATAATATTCACAATTTAAGATTAATATTGGATTTCAAAAGCTTATATATTTTGTTCTTAAAATACTTTAGGACTTAGTCCTGAAACTTAGTTTGATTCTATTTAAATCTGATTTATTTATTCTTTTTATTTTCCATTTTTGATTGGAAATTTTTCCATAAATGACAAACTACAATTGCTTTTATGGTGCCTGTTGATCTTATGCACATTTTAACAAATTGATGGCGAATATATACTGAAAATGAGAAAGCATCTACATATTTCTATTATCGTATTTTCCTATTGATTCTCATAAGAGACTATCAGAAATCTATATATTCATCCAACTCTACTACAAATAAGGAAAATGAAAAGGAGATTTTATTACTTTTACCCCTGCCAAAGCAGGAAATCTAGCATTATGATTTTAGATTATCGCATTAACTGGAATCCAGAGTATCAAACTGAGGGCATAAAAATCGTTTTATGGCTGCAAACTTTTCTAGACTCGGTGGTACAACTGGATTGATGACTGTTTATAGTAGCAATAATCCCAGCAAAATCAGTCATTAGTACAGTTAACAACAATTTGTTGGAGCGTTAACTGCCCTTGGCTTTGCCTCAAGCGGTTCGCAAACTGTCATTAACGGATGGTTACAACTGATTTCTTGGGGCCCTAGTTAACAGAAATTTGATTTCAATTCAATACTGCAGAGGCTAATTTTGACTCAGTAAACAAGTCTCTTTTCTTAAGGTTAGTCTTGATATAATATTGCTTTTCCCCGATATATCAAAAGACATATCGCAAAAATCAATGAACATGTGGAAAATGTGTGATTACTCTATAGATAGAGTAGATCTAGATTACTCTAGATCAATGTTTGTGTTTTCAACCCACATGGCAGGACTGACAGACAATATAAGACAAGAAAAGCAGTGAAGGGCTTCCCTGGTGGCGCAGTGGTTGAGAGTCCACCTGCCGATGCAGGGGACACGGGTTCGTGTCCCGGCCCGGGAAGATCCCATGTGCCGCGGAGTGGTTGGGCCCATGAGCCATGGCCACTGAGCCTGTGCGTTCGGAGCCTGTGCGCTGCAACGGGAGAGTACCACCAAAAAAAAAGAAAAAGAAAAGCAGTGAAGAATCAAATGTCTTCAGTTTAATATATTCATATACTACATATTTCCAAGGGTGTTCCAGTGAATGAAATCACAGTACATACTTCAAAAACTTATTATATTGTTGAGCTATATAATGGTAACAAAAGAAATGGCTAACAATAAATAAGTATGAAAAATGTCTTATTTCACTATGAATAATCACTAAAAACTCAACATGTTATCTTATTATAGTCATGTTTGATTTCCAAGTGAAAACCTACATTCATATACTTCCTCTGAAGAGTGCTATTTAGTATGACTTAAGTAATTCATTCATTTGTTTAACAAGTATTCGTTGAGCATGATCTATATGCTAGGCATTGTTGATCACATTTGAATAAAACAAATATTACTAATTTGGGGAAATATAGTTTCTAGTGGGGTTAACATACAGTAAACTAGAAATCAGAATAAAATATATGTTAGAAAATAAATTTTATTTAAAAAAAGGAAAAATAGAATAATGAAAGGAGTATCAGAAGGCAAAAGAAGTGTTGTTATTTTGGAGTTTGAGATTAAACATAGGATGGTAAGGATAGGCTTAAATAAGAAATAGTTTCAACAAAGACTTGAAAGAGGTAAGAGAGTTAGCCAAGTAAATATTAGGCAAAGCATCCAAATAAAATAGCTAGAGGAAAAATTCTTATATTTCTAATGTGGTCACATATACATAAAATGAAGTTTACCATATACACCATTTTTAAATGTACAATTCAGTGGAATTAAGTACATTTACAATTTTGTATAGCCATCACCACTTTTTATTTTCAAAATGTTTTCATTATCCTACACAGAAACTCTATAACCATTAAGCAATAATTTCCAATTTCCCCATCCTAAACTCTTCGTAAACACAGTTCTTCTTTCTGTCTTTATGGATTTTCCCATTCCAGATACTTCATGCAGAACTATGTGGAATTATGCATTATATTTATCTTTTTGTGTAGCATGTTTTCAAGGTTCATCTGTGTTATAGCATATATCAGATCTTTATTCCCTTTTAAGGCTGAATACTATTACATTGTTTATCTATTCATCCATTAATGGACAGTTGGTTTGTTTCTACCTTCTGTTTATTGTGAATAATGCTGTGATGAACATTGGTGTACAAGTATCTGAGTCCCTGTTTGCAATTCTTTGGGTATATAACTTGGAGTGAAACTGTGGAGAGATATGGAACTCTATACCATATTATGCTTAACTATGTTTAAATTTTGTAGGAACCACAAAACTGTTTTCCACATTGCCCCACCCCCAAACATTTGTTTCTTTCCTTCTTTTTTTTTTTTTCTCATTTAAGAGTAACCAGCCTAATGGATGTGAAGTGGCAGCTCATTGTGATTTGATTTGCATTTTCTAATGACTAATGAAGTTTAGCATTTTTTCATATGCTTATTGGTCATTTATATATCTTATTTGATATAAATGACATGATATACTTAAAGTGATGAAAGGGAAGAACATACAACCAAGATTACTCTACCTGGCAAGGATCTCATTCAGATTCGATGGAGAAATCAAAAGCTTTACAGACAAGCAAAAGCTAAGAGAATTCAGTACCACCAAACCAGCTATTCAACAAATGCTAAAGGAACTTCTCTAAGTAGGAAACACAAGAGAAGAAAAGGATCTACCAAAAAAACCCAAAACAATTAAGAAAATGGTCATAGGAACATACATATTGATAATTACCTTAAACATGAATGGATTAAATGCTCCAACCAAAAGACACAGGCTTGCTGAATGGATACAAAAACAAGATCCATATATATGCTGTCTACAAGAGACTCACTTCAGACCTAGGGACACAAACAGACTGAAAGTGAGGGGATGGAAAAAGATATTCCATGCAAAAGGAAATCAGAAGAAAGGTAGAGTAATTATACTTATATCATTAAAAAGTAGACTTTAAAATAAAGAATGTTACAAGAGACAAGGAAGGACACTACATAATGATCAAAGGATCAATCCAAGAAGAAGATATGACAATTATAAATATATATGCACCCAACATGGGAGCACATCAATACATAAGGCAACTGCTAACAGCTATAAAAGGGGAAATCAACAGTAACACAATATTAGTGGGGGACTTTAATACCTCACTTACACCAATGGACAGATCATCCAAAATGAAAATAAATAAGGAAACAGAAGCTTTAAATGACACAATAGACCAGATAGATTTAATTGATATTTATAAGACATTCCATCTAAAAAACAGCAGATTACACTTTCTTCTCAAGTGCACATGGAACATTCTCCAGGATAGATCACATCTTGGGTCACAAATCAAGCCTCAGTAAATTTAAGAAAATTGAAATCATATCAAGCATCTTTTCTGACCAAAACGCTATGAGATTAGAAATCAATTACAGGAGTAAAAACGTAAAAAACACAAACACATGGAGTCTAAACAATAAGTTACTAAACAACAAGAGATCACTGAAAAAATCAAAGAGGAAGTCAAAAAATACCTAGAGACAAATGGCAATGAAAACACAATGGTCCAAAACCTATGGGATGCAGCAAAAGCAGTTCTAAGGGGGAAGTTTATAGCTATACAAGCTACCTCAAGAAACAAGGAAAATCTCAAGTATACAATCTAATTGTACACCTAAAGGAACTAGAGAAAGAAGAACAATCAAAACCCAAAGTTCGCAGAAGGAAAGAAATCATAAAGATCAGAGCAGAAATAAATGACATAGAAACAAAGAAAACAATAGCAAAAATAAATAAAATTAAAAGCTGGTTTTTTGAGAAGATAAACAAAATTGATTAACCATTAGCCAGACTCATCAAAAAAAAAACAGGAACAGGACTCAAATCAATAAAATTAGAAATGGAAAAGGAGAAGTTACAATAAACACTGCAGAAATACAAAGCATCCTAAGAGACTACTACAAGCAACTCTATGTCAATAAAATGAACAGCCTGAAAAATATGGACAAATTCTTAGAAAGTTATAACCTTCCAAAACTGAACAAGGAAGAAACAGAAAATATGAACAGACTAATCACAAGTAATGAAATTGAAACTATGATTAAAAATCTTCCAACAAACAAAAGTCGAGGACCAGAGGGCTTCACAGGTGAATTCTATAAAATATTTAGAGAAGAGCTAACACCCATCCTTCTTAAACTCTTCCAAAAAGTTGCAGAGGAAGGAACACTCCCAAACTCATTCTATGAGGCCATCATCACCCTGATACCGAAACCAGACAAAGATACTAAAAAAAAAGAAAATTAGAGACCAATATCACTGATGAATATAGATGCAAAAATTCTCAACAAAATACTAGCAAACAGAATACAACAACACATTAAAAGGATCATACACAATGGTCAAGTGGGATTTATCCCAGGGATGCAAGGATTTTTCACTAGACACAAATCAATCAATGTGATACACCTTATTAAAAAACTGAAGAATAAAAACCATATGATCATCTCAATAGATGCAGAAAAATATTTTGACAAAATTCAACACCCATTTATGATAAAAACTCTCCAGAAAGTGGGCATGGAGAGAAGCTACCTCAACATTATAAAGGCCATATATGACAAACCCGCAGCAAACGTCATTCTCAATGGTGAAAAAAATGAAAGCTTTTCCTCTAAGATCAGGAATAAGACAAGGATGTCCACTTTCACCACTATTATTCAACATAGTTTTGGAAGTCCTAGCCATGGCAATCAGGGAAGAAAAAGAAATAAAAGGAATACAAATTAGAAAAGAAGAAGTAAAACTGTCACTGTTTGCAGATGACATGATACTATACATAGAGAATCCTTAAAATGCCACCAGAAAACTACTAGAGCTAATCAATGAATTTGGTAAAGTTGCAGGATATAAAATTAATGCACATAAATCTCTTGCATTCCTGTACACTAATGATGAAAAATCTGAAAGAGAAATTATGGAAACACTCCCATTTACCATTGCAACAAAAGGAATAAATTACCTAGGAATAAACCTACCTAGGGAAACAAAAGACCTGTATGCAGAAAATTATGACACTGATGAAAGAAATTAAAGATGATACCAACAGATGGAGAGATATATCATGTTCTTGGATTGGAAGAATCAATAGGGTGAAAATGACTATACTACCTAAAGCAATCTACAGATTCAATGCAATCCCTATCAAATTACCAATGGCATTTTTTATGGAACTAGAACATATCATCTCATAATTTGTATGGAGACACAAAAGACCCCAAATAGCAAAAGCAGTTTTGAGGGGAAAAAAAGGAGCTGGAGGAATCAGACTCCCTGACTTCAGACTATACTACAAAGCTACAGTAATCAAGACAATATTGGTACTGGCACAAAAACTGAAACATAGATCAATGGAACAAGATAGAAAGCCCAGAGATAAACCCATGCACCTATGGTCAACTAACCTATGACAAAGGAGGCAAAGATGTACAGTGGAGAACAGACAGTCTCTTCAATAAGTGGTGCTGGGAAAACTGGACAGCTACAGGTAAAAGAATGACATTAGAACACTCCCTAACACCATACACAAAAATAAACTCAAAATGTAAGACCGGACACTATAAAACTGTTAGAGGAAAACATAGGAAGAACACTCTTTGACATAAATCACAGCAAGGTCTTTTTTGATACAGCTCCTAGAGTAATGGAAATAAAAACAAAAATAAACAATTGGGACCTAATGAAACTTCAAAGCTTTTGCATAGCAAAGGAAACCATAAACAAGATGAAAAGACAACCCTCAGAATGGGAGAAAATTTTTGCAAATGAATCAATGGACAAAGGATTAATCTCCAAAATATATAAACAGCCCATGCAGCTCAATGTTAAAGAAACAAACAACCCAGTCCAAAAATTGGCAGAAGACTTAAATAGATATTTCTCCAAAGAAGACTTAAAGATTGCCAAGAAGCACATGAAAAGCTGCTCAACATCACTAATTATTAGAGAAATGCAAATCAAAACTACAATGAGGTATCACCTCACACCAGTTAGAATGGGCAACTTCAGAATATCTACAAACAACAAATTCTGGAGAAGGTGTGGAGAAAAGGGAACACCCTTGCACTGTTGGTGGGAATGTAAATTCATACAGCCACTTTGGAGAACAGTATGGAGGTTCCTTAAAAAACTAAAAATAGAATTACCATATGATCCAGCAATCCCACTACTGGGCATATGCCCAGAGAAAAACATAATTCAAAAAGACACATGCACCCCAATATTCATTGCAGCACTATTTACAGTAGCCAGGTCATGGAAGCAACCTAAATGTTCTTTGACAGATGAATGGATAAAGAAAATGTGGTACATATATACCATGGAATATTACTCAGCCAAAAAAGGAACAAAATTGAGTCATTTTTTGAGACGTTGATGGATGTAGAGACTGTCATACAGAGTGAAGTAAGTCAGAAAGAGAAAAACAAATATATATTAATGCATATATGTGGAACCTAGAAAAATGGTACAGGTGAACCAGTTTGCAGAGCAGAAGTTGAAACACAGATGTAGAAAACAAATGTATGGACACCAAGGGGGGAAAATCGCAATGGGTTGGGGATGGTGGTGTGCTGAATTGGGCAATTAGGATTGACATGTATACACTGATGTGTATAAAATTGATGACTAATAAGAACCTGCAGTATAAAAAAACAAAAACAAAAAAACAACTAATACTAAACTTTCTTTGGGTTATTTGTATGGAAATATGTTAATATAAATCTTAAAAAAAAAGAGAAATGTCTTTCAAAGACCTTTGTTCATTTTTGAATTGGATATTTTGTTGTTTAATTGTAAGGGGTCTTTATATAATCTATATATTAATTTTTTAACAGACACATAATTTGCAAATATTTTCTCCCATTTTATGAGTTAGCTTTTCTTTCACTCTCTTTATGGTGTCTTTTGATACACAAATGTTTTTAATTTTGATGAAGTTCAATTTGTCTATTTTTTCTTCTGCTGCCTGTGATCTTGGTGTCATGTGCAAGAAATCATTGCCAAACCCAAGGTCATAAAGAATTTCTCCTGTTTTCTTCTAAGATTTTTATAGTTCAGCCTTAAATTTAGTTATTTGATATACTGTGAGTTAATTTTTTTATATGGTATAAGGGTTCAACTTCATCTTTTTTTATAAGCAAAGTGTCCAGCTTCATTCTTTTGCATATGGAAATGCAGGTGTGTAAAAATCATTTGTTGAAAAAACTGTTCTTTCAACACTGAATTGTGTTGGCACCCTTGTTGAAAATCGATTGATCATATATGTGAAGGTTTATTTCTAGGGTTTGTATTATATACTGTTGGTGTATATGCCACTACCACATGGTTTTGATTACATTAGCTTTGTAGCTAGTTTTTAAACCAGGGAAATCAGGAAATGTAAGTCTTTCAACTTTATCTATCTAAATATAGAGAGTTGCTATTTGTGGTCCCTTGAGATTCCATATTGTGATGGAATAAATAATGTTCTCTCCAAATTCATCTGTTGAATCCCTAAACCCCAATATTATGGCAGTTGGAAGGTAATTTTGGTTAGATTATGTCATGAGGGCCCTCATGATGGGATTAATAATTTTATAAAAGCAAGAAGAGACTTGAGATCCTTCTCTCTCCCTGTATACACCAAGCAGAGCCATATCAGGACATGATCAGGAAGAAGGCTCTTATCAAGAACTTGACCATGCTGGCACACTGATGTCCTACTTCCAGCCTCCAGGATGTGAGAAATAAATGTTTGTGGAAGCCACCCAGTGTATGGTATTCTGGTATAGTAGCCTAAACTGACTAAGACTCCTATAAGTTTTAGTATGAATTTTTCTATTTATACAAAGGTTTGTCATTGAGATTTTGAGGGGAATTGCATTGAATATGTAGATCACAATGGGTAGTATTCAGATCCTAACAATATTATGTCTTCCAATCCATAAACGTGGTATTCCTTTCTATTTATTTGTCTTCTTTAATTTTTCAGCAACATTTTTAACTTTATGTGTTTGTCTTTTGCTCCTTTGATTAATTTTATTTCTAAGTATTTTATTCGTTTTCAAAGCCACTGTAAATGCAAATGTTTTCTTACTTTCCCTTTTGAATTCTTCATTGCTAGTGTACACAGATACAACTGATTTGGGGATATTAATGTTTTTAACATCTTTATTGTAGTATAATTACTTTACAATGTTGTGTTAGTTTCTGCTGTACAACAAAGTGAATCAGCTATATGTATACATATATCCCCATTATCCCCTCCCTCTTGCATCTCTCTCCCACCCTCCCTAACCCACCCCTCTAGGTGGTCACATAGTACCAAGCTGATCTCCCTGTGCTATGCAGCTGCTTCCCACTAGCTATCTATTTTACAATTAGTAGTGTATGTATGTCAATGCTACTCTGTCACTTCATCCCAGCTTACCCTTCCCCCTGCCCGTGTCCTCAAGTCCATTCTCTACATCTGTGTCTTTATTCCTGTCCTGCCCCTAGGTTCATCAGAGCCTTTTTTTTTTTTTTTTTTTTTAGATTCCATACATATGTGTTAGCATACGGTATTCATTTTCCTCCTTCTGACTTACTTCACTCTGTATGACACCTGTAACTTTGCTCCATTAGTTTCTTAGCTTTAACAGTTTGTGTATGTGTGTGTGGGAGGGAGATTCTTTAGGGTTTTGTACCTATAAGATAATGTCATCTGCATAGAGAGAAAATTTTACTTCTTCCTTTCCAATTTATATATATTTTTTGTTTTTTTCTTGTCTAACTACTCTGACTAGAACTTAGAGTACTATGTTAAAAGTTAAAGAAAGGTGGTAATAGTGAGCATCCTTGTGTTGTTCCTGACTGTAAAGGAAAGATATTAGTCTTTCACCATTGATATGGCAGTAGCTTGGATTTTTAAATACATGGCCTTAATCACATTGAGTAAGTTTCCTTCTATTCCTGGTTATTGTGTTTTTACCGTGAAAAGTTTGGATTTTGTCAAATGCTTTTCCCGAATCAACTGAGATGATCATGTGTTGTTTAGGGTCCCCTTATTTATTCTAATTTGTTATTACAGTGACTGATTTTCATATTTCTAGGGTAAAACTCACTTTCGTGGTGTATAATCATTTTAATATGCTGCTTGATTCAGTTTGCTATTATTTCATTGAGGATCTTTGCATCTTTATTCTTAAGGGATATTTCCTGCAATTTTCTTTCCCTCTAGTGTCTTTATCTGATTTTTGTATAAGGGTGATACTAGCTTTATCTAATGGGGTAGTGAGTGGGCCTTGTCTTCCATTATTCAGAAGAGTTTAAGAAAAATTATATTAATTCTTCATAAATGTTTGGTAGAATTCATCAGTGAAGCAACTTTGTCCAGAAGTTTTCTTTGCTCTGAAATGTTTTATTACTGATTTAATCTCTTGTATATAATGAAACATTTCTTTCTTACTGCTTTCAAAATTCTTTCTTTGACGTTGGGTTTCAACAACCTATGTTTCTCAGTGTGCATTTCTTTAGGTTTATATTGCTTGGAGTTTGGTGGGGTTTTTTTGTTTGTTTGTTTGTTTTGTTTTAGTTTCTTGAGTGTATGTATTCTCTCTTTTCTTTAAATTATAGAAACCTTCAGTCATTATTTTTCAAATATTTTTTTCTGTTTCTTTCTCTCTCTTTTCATCTAGGACTCATATGAAATATATATTGATATACTTATTTGTGTCACATAGGTCTCTTAAACTCTATTTTTTCTTCATTCTTCTTTCTTTAAGGTCCTCAGACTTGATCATTTCAATTACCCTTTCTTCAAGTTTGCTGATGCTTTCTTTTACCTGCTCAGACCTGCTGCTGATCCTTCTAGTGAATTTTTTCATTTCAGTTATTATATGTTTTCATTTCAGTTATTGTACACTATTGTGGCTCTAAAATTTCTGTTTGGTTCCTTTTTATCTTTTTCTTGATATTCTTATATTTTTCATATATCATTTTCCTGATTTCATTTAGTTCTTTGTCTATGGTTTCCTTTAGCTCATTAAGTATAAATGTGACAGTTGTTTTAATGTCTATGACTAGTATTTCAAATGTTTAGGTTTCCTCAGAGATGGTTTCTGTCATGTATTTTTTTTTTTTCCTATGAGTGGTCTATATTTTCCTGTTTTTTGTATGATTTGTATTTTTTTGTTGTTGTTGCTGTTACTGAGAATTGGAAACCCTGAGTATTATAATGTAGTAAATTTGTAAATCTGATTCTCTAACTCCTCAGGAGTTTCTGATTTCTGTTTGTTATGGTCTGGAGTTGTCTGCTGTAGACCTTTCTAAACTATATTTGCAAAGTGTACATTCCTTGTTGTGTTTAGTCACTGAAGCTTCTGCTCTATTATCTCCGAAGTCTGTGACTTAAGATTTTCTTAAATGTTTGTCTCCAAAAAGGAAAAAAAATGCACTAACTCTTTAAATCTTTTTGAGAGATGTCTCTGGTGAAAGCTACTGTGGTCAAAGGGTTGAAACCAAGGCAAGCATCTATGTGGGTCCCTTAGGGTACCAACAAAACTTCACACTTCCAAATTTTTGTAGAATAAGGATTCCGCTGCCCACCTTGATAGCAGCTAGCTGCTCCTGTTGTTCAGAAACTCCCCACCACCAAATTTTGCTAGGGCTGAGGAATGGATATGGTGGCTTGTTTATAATTACAGCTCTCTTTCTTTAGAGTAGCAACCTCTCCCTTCAAACTCCCCTAGTTGTAATAAGTATCCAATCAAGTACCAGAGTTCTAAATTATTTTACTTCAATCTCTCTTTCCAACTCACTTGTTGCTTTGGTGGTGGAGCCAACACCAGAATTTCCTACTCTGCATGCTTGCATAATACCACTCCAGAGAAAATTAAGAAAATAACATGCCCATGTTAGGGAACAATTCTTCATGAGTCAGTCATCTTGTAAGCAAAAGCATTTGTATTCTGAATTATCTTTGCAATGTTGTTTGTATGGCAAAAACCCTCAGAGGATAGAAATGTCTAGGTTTGTTTGCTGTGCAGTATAATAGAGTTAATGTCTCCCTCTGGAAAAAAAATAGGTAGTTTGTTGATAGTTCTTTTTTAAAAATTAGGATTTTCTAAGTTTGGAGTTTCTCTCGTATAACAAAACCCATTGTATGTGCCAGTATCATCTGGTTCCTAGTATGCTGCCCTGCTGGAATTGGGGCTTTGGGGATGAGTAAAGAAAGTGTGATATTCTACCTACTTCTATTTCTTTAATATACTGTTCTTTGTTTCTGACACAAGAGTCTTATAGCTTCAGCCAGCTTCTGTCAGACTGTAGCAGACTAGCTTGTTAGCTTGCCCAAAGAGTAAAACTTCAGACCCTTCAGAGTTCTTAAATGTCTAGTGTGTTTGAGGAATAGCAGAGAGTCCAATGTGAATTAAGCAGAGTAAAAAGTGGTGGTAGAATATTAGGAGATGATGTCAGAGACGAAGGAATTGGAAGGATGGACAGTGTATTGTGAAGGGTTTTGTAGGCTACTGGAAGGAAAAATATACTTGCAGTGAGTGAAGTGGGAAGCCATTGAAGGGTTTTAGGCAACATATGACAATGATGTGACCGAACTTATAAGGAGATCATTCTGGCTGTTATGTTTTTGCAGTTTACTGGGTATATTTGGTAAACAGGATGATGGATGGTGATTGGCTAATGGATATAAGAAAAAGGGTGTTGTCAAGGCATATGCAACTGCCATCACCTGAGAAGGCTGTAAGTGGAGCAGGTTTTGGTAATAACATCGGGAATTCAGTTTTGATATGAGATATAGTGTTTGAGATGCTTAATGAGTCATGCAAACCAAGATGTCAGCTAGAGAACTGAATATAGTTCTGGCCTGGAGATAGATATTTGGTAATCAGCATATGAATAGTATATGAATAGACTGTACAAATCATTAGACTATATGTCTGAAAATGTCTTAATTCAACTTAGAATTCTAGCCTAGGAGTATTGTATTCTGGCTACTACCTTGTGTGTATTTGTTGAATCATCAATTGTCAACTAGATTTTTACGCTTTGAAAGGTAATCTGTGTTTTTCTAAAGAGGTTTTTAAGATTTGCTTTTTGTCTTGATTCATTAGAAGTTTTACATAAATGTGTTTGTATATTGACTGCTTTATTATTTATCCTGCTTGAGGTATGCAAATCTAGAATCTATGGGCCATCTTTAATAAACATATCCTTAATTATAATCCCTTCAAATATTGTTTCTAGTCTATTCTCATCTCTCCTTTTGGGTCTTCAGTTACGTATATATTAGACCATCTCACTGTGTTCTATATCTCTTACCATATCTTCATTATTTTTCAACTTTCTGTCCTTTTGTAATTCATTTTAAATATTTTCTTATGATCTGTATTCATATATGGTTTTATATATCCAATTTATGTAGGTTTATAAATTGATGTATTGATTTTTCTATATGTTATCTTATTTCCTAATGCACCTAGCTATGTTTGGGTCCAGATGTTATATTTGGACAAGATTTTAGAAATATTGTGAAAACTAGAATGATATCTTTCTCCAAGGAAAGTTTGTTTCTTTCAAGGAAAAAAAGGGCATAATCACTCCAATATCATCTTAAACCAATATCAGGAACTAATATGATTTAAAAATGCACTACACTCTCTGTATTATTCTGAATTATTCTTTTTCATATTTTCAAACCATTTTGTCTCAACCTATTGTGAAGGGATTCACTAGGCATCCCACTTTGGCAACATGTAGAATTAAATTTTTCTTCCCCTCTCCTTGGGAGACTGTCAAAAGCTCGACTCCACCTACTGACTTTTGGCCAAGATCTTCAGAATTGACTACCTACAGCACAAAAGAAGATTGGCCAGTCTCACCTCCCTGGTTTTGCTCCTTTCAAGCATCTTTGGTAAATTCTTTGAAACTTTATTAACTTTCTAGTGCCTTCAATTATTCAGAGGATTGTTGTTGTTGTTGTTATTGAGCAGTAGTGCACTAAGTAGTTGTTTTTTTTTTTTTGTGGTACACGGGCCTCTCACTGTTGTGGCCTCTCCCGCCACAGAGCACAGGCTCCAGACGCACAGACCTAGCAGCCATGGCCCACGGGCCCAGCCGCTCTGCGGCATGCGGGATCCTCCCAGACCGGGGCACGAACCCATGTCCTCTGCATCGGCAGGTGGACTCTCAACCACTGCACCACCAGGGAAGCCCCAGTAGTTTTGTTTTAAATTACTCACTCACCATTATCAAAGAGAGAGCTGTCTCTATGAGTTTTCAATCAAATCTCTGGTTCTATAATTGGTTAACCAAAAAATTAACCTAAGTGTGTATAACAATGACACATGTCAATGCATTGTCCTAAATACCTAGGTCTATGGTAAATTATAATACTCTAATGTTCTTAATCAGAAGTTGTGCATATATTTATTCCATCTTTGGTACTTCCTTGCTAAAGTTTAACCTCTATTGAATGTCCTCAGTTCTTCAGAACTATCATCTTGCTTCATGTTCCCTGACACTGCAGAACACATGACAACTATGAAAATTATCACAAATTAATGCAGTGGCTTGGGGGGGAGGGTGTCATTAATTTAAATTTAATGGAATAAAAACTTTGAAAAGGTATTAAAAATTGCAGCTAGTGATGTCTAGGTAAACGTTAGGTAGCTTATATTTGTAACTAGAATAAGAAAGAAGGCAATATACTGCTTATTCTTCTTCAAGTTATCATTATTATTTTGCTGGCAATGGCAACATAGAATGTTATTTTATGCCTTTTATATATATTTGAATGTATAAAGAAATTATACTGATTTCACACTAATGTGTTTGCCTCTATTTAAGTAACTTTCAATTCACTACTTTTGATTTATATAAATACCCTACTCTTCAAGTAAACTCAACCCCAAATGCAGAAGCCATACATTTTAAACCGTGATGCTGTGATCAGAAAAATCTGCATCCTAATTATAGAAGCACTTTCCTGGCATGTAAAATGTTAGGGGGCCATAATATCTTATCTTCTCTGTCCTTCAAGTTAAAGACATGTTCTGTGATCAAAATTTAAAGGCAGCATACAAATGCATGCTTCTCAATTCAGCATGTTTCTTTAATTTTATTAATTTTTATATTATAGTATTCATATTCTTTTGTATAGTAAAGCTATATAACTTCTTTTACTTTTTGCCCGAGGCAAAGCGCTAGTATTTGATTTATCTTCTGTACTTGTCTTTCTTTTAACAATATGAACTTTTTCTCAGACAAGTGCAATGCTGTGTGTGACCCCACAGGGAAATCGCTTTCTTTTTAAGAAATGTGTACATAGTACTTAATAAGTCATGTCATTCCATGACTTACTGTATATTATATTTTCAGTGACTACAGTTAACTTTCTTGGTCTCTAGATGCCAACATTTTAATAAAAACAAGATATTTTCAACAAAATGTCAGAAACGAAGCGATCAAATTGCTGTGGGAGCAGTTTGACAACAGTTTGAGCTTTGAATTTCCTATTCACTTTCCAAAACATTCACTTAAAAAGCATTTATTGAAGCTGAACTGCCTTTATCAGCCTGATCAGAGCTCCATAAAGAGCATGCATGATTCAACTGCCTTCCCAAGCTTTAAAAAATATAACTTTGATATATACCTCACAAGTGCAGCACAATAGTTTTCATGCTCACGTTTGTTAAGATTTAGTGCAGCCATTAAAGAACAGAAGGGCTCTATGGTGGCAATCCTCAGACATACCAAATATCCCAAAGCAAAACCTTCTACAAATCAGAGATTAAGGTACTGACAAAAATTTCCACTTGATTGCAGTTTCCCCTTTTAAACCTTATATCAGGAGTGACTATCTTTTCGATCAAGTCTCTTAGGGAGGTGAATAGATAGGTTTTTCCCACTTGGAGAAAAATATCAACTGAAAGATAAAAAGTGACATTTTATGTGCCTTGTCCAAGAGTCAGTCGATTTATTTAAAAAACGGTATGTGAGCCTGACCTATACATGAAGCTTGTGGCATGTCTCTTGTCAAGTATTGATCACTTAAGACTTTACTGTTTTCCTACTGCAGTGTAGCAATAATCTCTTTTTATTTAGTTTGTGGCTTTGAATTCTTATCATGGCTTTACTGATTTCTCTGGGACCTATTAGATCTTGCATTTTCTGTGCAAATGGCTATGGAAATTAAGCTTGCTGAAGCATTTTTCCTGTGCAAATACTCTTTGTTTTCCATCAGTTCATGTGTCAAGTGGTTTGCATGCAGATAGGGTCCATTTGGAAGCAGCGGGTGCCATCAATCTTCATGACTTTGCTATATACACCATTTCACCTCGACGTGTTTCAATGGGAAATTGTAAAGGATGGCTGAGCAATCAAGTTATTCCCCTTGACTGACATCAGGTATTTCTATCTAACTCACCTTAGTACTTTGGGGTTGATGCTGGGTGCTTAGAAAAATTGGCCTCTGGGTGATGTGGTCAAATGTCTTTCACATTTTGAAATATTTGCCAACTCTGTTGGCTTTCAAAATTGTATTTTTTAACTTATTCCACAAATCAGAAGCAAAACTGAATTTTCTCTGCTTATATGTATCCTCTACTTGTAGTATTGTCCAAAATTTTGTGAATGGTTAGTACAACTGTTTTATTTTCTGCATGACTACATCGAGTTATCTCTCATTCAACCAAGAAGTGAGCCATACTTATGAGAAATATGGTGTTTCACTTGTTTGTATTCCAACATGATCTACAATAAACCAATTGTCAATCCTTTCAAGGCAGTGTTTGATATAGATTAAGGAAATTATAATAACAATTAAAAAGTCTCATGCAAAACATTCTTGTGTGTGTGTGTATGGGTGTGTACATGTGTGTTTTGGTGTATATTGGTATACACATAGAAAGTAATATGCTATTCTATTATATATCAAAGTTAGCAAATTGATCAATAGTGTTCACAGTTGTACATTACCATTTAGTGTATCTACCTGTTAGTCCCAGTTCATAGCTCAAAAAATAACTCACAATAAACTCAGATTATATTGGCTATATAATAGCCACAGGTTTTCATTTTTTAATTGAAATGATATTGGTATCAAAATGTAACTTAAAGGAACTCCTCCAGATAGGAGAGTAAGAAAGCAGTATATTTAATTTTTTAATTTGGAAATCATATCCAATAATCATTTGCATTTGCTAATCAAGTTTCAGTGTAAATATCAGGACCATATTGCAAGTGATACACTTGAATGGGAATACTGAAGGAAGAAAGTAAAATTTAAAATTTTTCACATAGATTAATTCTAATCAGTAGAGAAATATAAAAATTCAAACTCTTCCCAAATTAACACAGAATCCTTTGGTTCTCTATATGTTCCAATGCTTTGGTTTATAAGTAAATATATGTTAAACATTCCATGAAACCCTCTCAAACACTCAACATTTTTATTAAAATATAGTTGATTTTCAATATAGTTTCAGGTGTACAACATAGTGATACAAAATTTTTATAGTTATCATAAAATATTGGCTATATTCCCTGTTTATAAGTAAACATATGTTAAATATTCCATGAAAACTTCTTAAACACTCAATTTTGAATTGGTGACAAAGTTAGAATTGTGAAAAACTGTATGCATGTGTGTGTATGTGTGTGTGTGTGTGTGTTTGAAGATACATGAATGCAAATATATAATGCTCACTTACTGAAAACAAGAATTATGAACTAGAATCTTTTAGATAATATACCTTAGAGAATATGTCATTTACATATCATTAATGACTGCATTAAAAATAATAGTTCATGGCATTAAAAATTTAAATACTCTCAGAATGTATATAACTATTTATTTTTATGGTATGTAATATTATAATTCAACCCTACTGTTTCTAAATATTTAGCTTCTTAATCAATGAATTCAAGTTACTAAATATTTACTATGACTAGTTAAAATGTATAAATACAATTTTTTGCAATCTTACTTATCCATTTGTCTTCCTTTATTGATAACTGGACATCTAAGACTATATCTATCTGCCATTAATCTCTTCCTTTGAGGACTGCTTTTCCTCCTCACTTCACACTCTAAGTTTTATCATGTAGTAGTGCCAAGGAGCAGTCATAACCTTATGTAAACTCTGGACATATTTGATTCATCCAGGAATTGGCAGTAGGTAAAATCTGAACAATAATTTATTCTCTGGAATTTTGCCAGGAGGTAAGTAATAGGAAAAGTTTATTTTTTGTGAGAATTACCTTTTACTATGTTTAAAATACTTATAGTAGTATCTGGCATATAGTAAGTGCTCAATAAATGCCAGTTATTACCATGATTATTATGATTATTATTATCATATTAGAACAGGAGAGTCAAAATCTTGGTTTTAACCTTCAAATGCCACTCTCATAGGCAACATGCAGATTTTCTTGTGTTGTGCAATAGGAAAGCAGAAAAAATCTGAGGATCAGGCATAGCATTTGATTGTCAGCATGGTTGAGCTCCAAAGAAAGTTAAATTTCTGAACAAAACTGGACTGCTATGTGAAGGTCAGGACCCTGCTTAGTAAATAATGGGACTACTTGACACATGGAATGGGGATATCGGGCTTGAGTCCTTGGAAAATCTTATATATACAGGTTCCTCTGAACCTAGTGGTCCTGCAGAAATGAGCCACTCAAGCACAGGATGTACTAGCACAAGCTTCTTGTCTGAGATGTTGCAGTGGCCTCTCCATTGCAAGATAGCATAATCCCCTCCCCAGTCAGGATCTGCCTCCCATTTCCTTTTAGGCCTATAACTAGAGTTAAGTTACAACACTACCTACTGAAGATATGCTGGGCCTTATCAGAAAAAGGAGAAAAAAAATCACTGAAATCCAAAGGATTTGCAAGACTGAGCTAGTATGTACCACTAGGATACAGGAGAGTGTGTGAGGGATTGAATTTTGTGGCTCTTTGATCCAGGGAGACTTTATTAGAGAGCACTGACCTGGGTCACAGGATTTAACAACTTGGAAAGAGCCACAGAAAGACTTGCTACTAGAATGATTTACAGACATGGAAAAAGTAGTGGTCTACTCTACATGACATTGAAATGTTGCCCTTACATAAAGTGAAAGGATTAAAATACCTGGTAACTGGGCTTTGCTGGAGTGGTTACTTTATGTAAAGGCCTAAAAATTGTAAGATACTTATATTACAAGAGAGAATCCATATAATATGCAATTTATCATGTCCATTAGAAATATGTTAATGAGAGGAGTACTAACACCACCACAAATTTGATGGTGGCTCTCCATGTAGGCCACTCCTGACTATCTGAGAGGCTACTATGGAGTTAGGCTTACTGATAGCAATTAGGATGATAAGACTCTGAAACAATGGTACTTATGTATTAAGTCAAGTGGATGCATCAATTGTGATATGTGGTAAAGTCAAAAGGGCAACTATGGAAGCCTGACTTGAAAGTAGTATTAGAAATAGCATCCATAGTTACAGAACATCACATCCAAGGGAAAAATAACTGGGCAACCTACAAGTGTCTTATTCATTTTTTAACATTAAATGAAATAAAAAGTCTATAACCAAGAGACTAAGGGATGTCACCTTAATAAATGTCAGCATATCTTCCCCAGTTCTTGGGACTGAGACTGTTTTCAGACTCAGATTCTTTGATTTAAGAGTTTGAATATCAGGAGGAAGGATGTTACATTGCCAACGTAAGTGTACAACTCAGTTATGTACTAGAGAAAGGGAAATGTTCAAATATTTTGAGGACTCTTGGACACAGGACCAAATTCCTTTGATACCAAAGGATATGGAGAATTATAATGGCACCCTTCTTAGATTGGACACATTGTTGCTATTGAACCAAACAAAGGCCCCTCCCTGATGCACAGCAAAACCAATCTACTGGCACAAGGTTGTGGTGAAGGAAAGTACAGCATTTATTGAAGGGCACCAAGCAAGGGAGTGAAAGACAAGCCTCAGAGCCACTCAAACTTGGTCTTTGAGTTAAGATTTCTTTTTAAGCAGGAAGAACCAAGAAGCTGATCTTAATCACCCTCTTGTGATATTTCTTAATCATAGATTTGGGAGTCAGAATGTTTCTGGTTTACAATTCTTTGCCTAGGTGGTCTATGGATAAGGGTTTTCTTAGCTCATCTTGCGTTGGAGAAACAACCTGAGTTTGTCCAATAATGGTGATATCTATAATAGCAATTTTAGTACATTAATGATGTTATAGATGATAGCAATTTTGTCATCTGATTCTGGTTGATTTGTGTTCAGTTAGCATGGGATTGAGGTCAGAGGGGACAAGAAAGGGAATAAAGTTTCATATAAAGGGATTAATCATAAACTCAGTAAGGGAACTGGTTTTAGGTGGACTCGGTTTCAATGTGGAGTACAGGCAATAAGTGGCATTGTGACCAAAGTTTAACTCCCACTGTCTCCATTAGTTCTATAATCCATCCAATGGTTGTTTTATAGCTAGAATAGGCATAACTCATAGTTGGCACAAGGTTCTTCTTGGCCTATGAGATAAGGGCTATCGTCATAACAAAGGTAAAGTGGAAGCCTCTATAATTTATTCCCCCAACCCTAGCCAAGATAATAAATTTAACAAACAAATAAAATTATTATCTTTTCCTGAGGATATTATAGAATATATAACCACTTTTAAGAATATAAAGGATTATATGAGGACTCCACACCACTGAGGACTCCTTACACCAGGAGAGAGGACCTGAAAAAGAAGGCTGCACAAATGGCATGGGTGGTACAGAGAAAGAAGAGAACATGGGCTTAAGAGAAGATCACCCCCAAAGAATCATGGCCACCAGAGCCTGTGTGTCCTGAGTACAGGGCACCAGGGCACAGTGCTAAGATGGGATGAGCAAAAGGAACTCAGGGCAAGGGTTGCAGTGGGACAGCAACTGCAGGGTGCACTCTGTGATTGCACCTCATGTGGCTAAGGTGATCTCAGCTTCAGTCATGCCACCCCCTGCCTGGGCCCGTGAACTCACTGTGCTTGAACCTGGTTGAGGACCACATCCTGGAGATTGTGAGAGACAGTTCCAAATATTCGGGAAAAATGAGATTGTGAAAGACACCATCTGCACACAGAAGGTTAGGACACTGAGGTCAGTCCTATGTCACCCCAAGTAAAAATGAGTCTGACCCATAGTCATACACAGTCATAAAGGATTTTCAAGATGGCGGAGGAGTAGGAGAACATGGAGTTTATTTCTCTTCACAAATACATTAAGAATACATCTACAGATGGAACAATTCTCACAGAGCACTAGCTGAACACTAGCAGAAGACCTTTGACTTCAGAAAGGACAGGAAAGATCCCTGTGTAACTGGGTAAGATGAAAGAAAGAAGAAGGGAAAGAGAAGAAGAGAGGAAGCTGGATGGGACCTGTGACCCTAGGGAGGAGCTGAGGAAGAGGAGAGGTTGCTGTATCTGAGGAAGACCCCTCACCAACGGGGAAATCAGTTGGGACAGAAGGGGAGCATCTAAGTCTGTCAGAGCAGGGTGAAAGAGCCAGTCTGTGGAAGACAAGATAGAGTGAGACCTACAGATGGTCTGTGTCACAGCCTTGTGCACACCAGACTGGGACATGTGTCTGCCTGTGCACACCAGAGCTGGGAGCTGGAACATGGAGATTTTTTTTTTTTTGTGGTACACGGGCCTCTCACTGTTGTGGCCTCTCCCATTGCAGAGCACAGGCTTCGGATGCGCAGGCTCAGTGGCCATGGCTCACGGGACCAGCTGCTCCGCAGCATGTGGGATCTTCCCGGACCGGGGCATGAACCTGTGTCTCCTGCATCAGCAGGCGGACTCTCAACCACTGCGCCACCAGAGAAGCCCGAACATGGAGATTTGAGAGCAAACTTGGAGAGTGGACTGTCATTGCCTGTGAAGAGTCAGTCTGAGAGGATGGGAGGAAGGAAATCTGCAAACGGGAATGCTTGTGGAGCAAACCCAGTCTACTTCAGAAGCAAGGTGCCACTGTTGAGTGACGTGCAGGGGTGGAGCAGCCATTGCAGCCTCTCTCTGCCCATGTGCCAGCCCCTGCCCCCCGGGTGCTAGGAAAACCCCCAACGGGCTGGCCTTCTCACACCTGCTGCCAGGTATTAGGATAGGCCCTGGCCAAGGCTGGCCCTCAGACATCAGCCACCAGACCCTAGGAAAGGCTGCCTCCACCGCTGATCCTCTCATGAGGCCACCAGGCTCTAGGAAAATCTCCAGCTAGGGCCGGATCTCTCATGCCTGTGGCCACTGGCTTCCATGTGCATCTCTTCACTGGTGGGACTTGACCTCTTGTGAATTCCACGCACCTTGCGCACTGGTCGTCACCAGGGCTCCTAAGACTCTGGCAGCTGTGACACTTCTGCACACTGTTCTCACTGGGGCAGACCCGAGTGCTCCAGGGAAGCCTCAGGAGCAGGTCCCTGTGGGTGACCCACACACAGAGCCACCTCTGTTGCTAAGACAATAGCTGAGCTCCTGGGGAGGGGGGCGACTAAGGAAGAGGAACAAAAATCTCTTGGTACAGCTGCACAAACCACAGATTAAATTCCCATGATCAGCTTGGTAAACCCTGCATCTGTGGAATATCTGAATGGAAATGAGTGTTCCCACAACTGACACCAGTCTAGCTTTAGCAGCTGTGGATTTTGGGAACAAGTACATATGGGAGTTGGGCCTGGTCAGAGTCTGAGCTGCCCCCACATTTCCCTCAACACGTCCAGAGACCTAACTAGAGGTACTGAAGGGCCTCCTGGGGAGGCAGAGGTTGACTGGAGCTCACAGTGGGGGCAAGGACATTGACAGCTGAGACGTCAGGAAAATATTGTTATTACTATTTTTTAATGTTTTGTTATTTTCTGTTGTTTTTATTTATATTTTTTAAAGTTTTAAAAATTGTTAACACATTTTTTTTCTATTTTTACTTTACTTCTTTGTTGTTTACCTTGTTTTCATATTTTTATTTCTTTTCTTTGCTCTGTTTTGTTTTCAATCTTATTTTTGTGATCATTTTTGTGTGCTTCTTTTAGGTTTTCTTTTTCTAGTTTGCATTCTGCTTTTGTTTTGCTTCCTGTTTTTTTGTTTCTGTTAGTTTTATTTTTCACTGTTTGATTTTGTTTTGGGGTTCTCTTGTTTGGCTGTTCTCTTGCTTCTTGTTTTCTTTGTTCTGTTTTTGTTCTTTTTTTTTGTATTTGTGTATGTTTGTTAGCTTTTGGTTTTGTTTGTTTTTGCCTTTACCATTTGTCTTGGGTTGTATTTGTCTGTTTGTTTTCTTTTTTTTAAAATAGTTGTTGTTGCTGTTTACTTGTTTTTGCTTTTGCTATTTGTCTTGGGCTTTGCTTTCTTCGCCCCACTATTTTTAGCCATACTGGGTGGCTGGTGGAGTCTTTTTTCCCGAGCTGGGGGTCAGACCTGAAATTTTGGGGTGGGAGCACTGAGTCTAGGATGCTGGACCACCAGAGAATTTATGGTCCCAGGGAATAATAACTGGCAAGAACTATCCTGGAAGTCTCCACCTGCACAACAAAACCCGGCTCCACCCATCTGCCTTATGGCTTGAGTGCTGGATGTTTCATAACAAACAACAAGCAAGACAGGAACACAAACCCTCCCATCAGCAGACAAGCTGCCTAAAGTCATACTAAGCTCACAGATACCCCAAAACACACCACCTAATGCAGCCCTGCCCCTCAGAGGGACAAGATACAGCTCCACCCACCAGAGTGCAAGCACAAGTCCCTCCCACCAGGAAGCCTATACAAGCCACTGGACCAACCTCACCCACCAGGGGCAGACACCAGAGGGAAGAGGAACAATGACCCTGCAGCCTGTGGAAAAAAGGGCTCAAACACAGTAAGTTAGACAAAATGAGATGATAGGGAAATATGCTGCAGGTGAAGAAGGAAGGTAAAAACCCACAAGACCAAATAAATGAAGAGGAAATAGGCAATCTATCTGAAAAAGAATTCACAGTAATGATAGTAAACATGGTCCAAATTCTTGGAAATAGAATGAAGAAGATACAAGAAATGTTTCAGAAACATGTAGAAGAAATAAGGAACAAACAAGTAGTGAAGAACAACACAATAACTGAAATTAAGAAACACACTAGAAGGAATCAGTAGCAGAATAACTGAGGTAGAAGAACAAATAAATGAGCTGGAAGATAGAATGGTGGAAATAACTACCACCAAGCAGAATAAAGTAAAAACAATGAACAGAAATGAGGACAGTCTAAGAGACCTCAGGGACAACATTAAACACAACAACATTCAAATTACTGGTGTCCCAAAAGAAAAAGAGAAAGAGAAAGGGTTTGAGAAAATATTTGAAGAAATATATTTGAAAACTTCCCTAACATGGGAAAGGAAATAACCACACAAGTCTGGGAAGTGCAGAAAGTCCCATATAGGATAACCCCAAGGAGAAACATGCTGAGACACATATTAATCAAACTAACAAAAATTAAATACAAAGAAAAAAAATAAAAGCAGCAAGGAAAAAGCAACAAATAACATACAAGGAAATCCCCATAAGGTTATCAGATGACTTTTCAGCAGAAATTTTGCAGGCCAGAAAGGAGTGGCAGGATAAGTTTAAAGTGTTGAAAGGGAAAAATCTACAACCAAGATTACTCTACCCAGCAAGGATCTCATTCCAATTTGACAGAGAAATCAAAAGCTTTACAAACAAGCAAAATCTAAGAGAATTCAGCACTACCAAACCAGCTTTACAAGTGCTAAAAGAACTTCTCTAAGTGGGAAACACAAGAGAAGGAAAAGACCTACAAAAACAAACCCAAAACAGTTAAGAAAATGGTAATAAGAACCTACATATTGATAATTACCTTAAATGTAAATGAATTACTCATACCAACCAAAAGACAAAGACTGGCTGAATGGATACAAAGACAAGACACATATATGTTGTCTACAAGAGACCCAATAAAGACCTAGGGACATATACAGACTGAAATTGAGGGGATGGAAAAAGATATTCCATGCAAATGGAAAACAAAAGAAAGCTGGAATAACAATTCTCATATCAGACAAAATAGACTTTAAAATAAAGACTATTACAAGACACAAGGAAAGACTCTACATAATGATCAAGGGATCAATCCAAAAAGAAGATATAAAAATTGTAAATATTTATGCACACAACATAGAAGCACCTATGTAAGGCAAATGCTAAGAGCCATAAAAGGGGAAATCAACACTAACACAATAATAGTGAGGGACTTTAACACCTCACTTACACCAATGGACAGATCATCCAGGCAGAAAATTAATAAGGAAACACAAGCCTTAAATGACACATTAGACCAAATAGACTTAATGAAGATGTTTTTAGGACATTCCATCCAAAAACAACAGAATACACTTTCTTCTCAAGTGCTCATGGAACATTCTCCAGGAAGAATCATATTTTGGGTCACAAATCAAGCCTCTGTAAATTTAAGAAAATTGAAATTTTATCAAGCATATTTTCCAACCACAATGCTATGAGATTAAAAATAGATAACAGAAAAAATAGCTGTAAAACACAAACACATGAAGGTTAAACAATACACTGCTAAATGGCCAAGAGATCACTGAAGAAATCAAAGAGGAACTCATGAAATACCTAGAAATAAACTACAATAAAAACATGATGACCTAAAACCTATGGGATGCAGCAAAAGCATTTCTAAGAGGGAAGTGTTTTAACAATATGATCTTACCTCAAGAAACAAGAAAAAATCTCAAATAAACAACCTAACATTACACATAAAGCAACAAGAGAATGAAAAGTAAACAAAATACAAAGTTAGTAGACGGAAAGAAATCATACAAATCAGAGCAGAAATAAATGAAACAGAAAGGAAGAAAAAAATAGTAAAGATCAATGAAATTAAAAGCTGGTTCTAGTGGTTGAGAGTCCACCTGCCGATGCATGGGACACGGGTTCGTGCCCTGGTCTGGGAAGATCCCACATGCTGCGGAGCAGCTGGGCCCGTGAGCCATGGCTGCTGAGCCTGTGCATCAGGAGCCTGTGCTCCACAACAGGAGAGACCACAACAGTGAGAGGCCCGGGTACTGCAAAACAAACAAACAAAAACAAAAAACCTGGTCCTTTGAGAAGATAAAATTGATAAACGTTTAGCTAGACTCATCAACAAAAGAAGGGAGAGGACTCAAATCAATAAAATTATAAATGAAAAAGAAGTTACAACTGACACCACAGAAATATAAATGATCATAAAAGACTACTACAAGTAACTATATGCCAATAAATAGCACAACCTGGAAGATATGGACAAATTCTTAGATAATTACAACTTTCCAAGACTGACCAAGAAGAAAGAGAAAACATGAACAGACCAATCACAAGGAATGAAATTGAAACTGTGATTAAAAATCTTCCAACAAATGAAAATCCAGGACCAGATGGCTTCAAAGGTGAGTTTTATCAACCATATAGAGAAGAGCTAACACCCATCCTTCTCAAACTCTTCCAAAATATTGCAGAGGAAGGAACACTCCCAAACTCATTCTATGAGACCACCATCACCCTGATACCAAAACCTGACAAAGATACTACAAAAAAAGAATATTACAGGTCAATATCACTGATGAACATAGATGAAAAAATCTGCAACTAAATACTAACAACACAAATCCAACAACACGTTAAAAGGATCATACACCATGATCAATTGGGATTTATCCCAGGGTTGCAAGGATTCTTCAAAATATGCAAATCAGTCAATGTGATACACCATATTAACAAACTGAAGAATCAAAACCACATGATCATTTGAATAGATGCAGAAAAGGCTTTTGACTAACTTCAACACCCATTTATGATAAAAACTCTCCAGAGAGTGGGCATAGAGGGGAACTACCTCAAAATAATAAAGGCCATTTATGATAAACACAGAGCAAACATTATTCTCAATGGTGAAAACTTGAAAGCAGTTCATCTAAGATCATAAAGAAGACAAGGGTGTCCACTCTCACCACTGTTATTCAACATAGTCTTGGAAGTTCTAGCCACAACAATCAGAGCAGAAAAGAAATTAATGGAATCCCAGTTGGAAAAGAAGTTAAACTGTCACTGTTTGCAGATGACATGATACTATACATAGAAAATCCTAAAGATGCTACCAGAAAACGACTAGAGCTAATCAATGAATTCAGTAAAGTCACAGGACACAATATTAATACACAGAAATCTCTTACATTCCTATACCCTAACAAGGAAAATCAGAAAGAGAATTAAGGAAACTATCTCATTTATCGATACTACTGCAACAAAAAGAATAGAATACCTAGGAATAACCCTACCGAAGGAGACAAAAGACCTGTACGCAGAAAACTATAAGACACTGATGAAAGAAATTAAAGATGATACAAATTGTTATAGAGGTATACCATGTTCTTGGATTGGAAGAATCAATATTGTGAAAATGACTCTACTACCCAAAGCAATCTACAAATTTAATGCAATCCCTATCAAACTACCAGTGGCATTTTACACAGATCTAGAACAGAAAATTTCACAATTTATATGGAATCACAAAAGACCCTAAATAGCCAAAACAATCTTGAGAGAGAAAAATAGAGTTGGAGGAATCAGGCTCCCTGACTTCAGACTATACTACAAAGTTACAGTAATCATGACAATGTGGTACTGGCACAAAAAACATAAATACAGATGAATGGAACAGGATAGAAACCTCAGAGATAAACCTATGCACATATGGTCACCTTATCTTTGATAAAGGAAGAAAGAATATACAATGGAGAAAAGACAGCCTCTTCAGTAAGTGGTGCTTGGAAAACTGGACAGCTACATGTAAAAGAATGAAATTAGAACACTACCTAACACCATATACAAAAAAAAAAATAACAACTCAAAATGGATTAAAGACCTGAATGTAAGGCCAGTCACTATAAAACCCTTAGAGGAAAACATAGGCAGAACACTTTTTGACATAAATTGTGGCAAGATTTTTTTGGATCCACTGCCTAGAGTAATGAAAATAAAAGAAAAAATAATAAATGGGACCTAACTAAACTTAGAAGTTTTGCACAGCAAAGGAAGTGATAAACAAGATGAAAAGACAACCCTCAGAATGGGAGAAAATATTTGCAAATGAAGCTACTGACAAAAGATTAATCTCCAAAATTTATGAACAGCTTATGCAGCTCCATAACAGAAAAACAAAAAGCCCAATCAAAAAATAGGCCGAAGATCTAAATAGACATTTCTCCAAAGAATACATACAGATGGCCAACAAACACATGTAAAGTTGCTCAACATCACTAATTATTAGAGAAATGTAAATCAAAACTACAATGAGGTATCACCTCACACTGGTCAAAATGGTCATCAATAAAAAATCTACAAACAGTAAATGCTGGAGAGGGTGTGGAGAAAAGGGAACACTCTTGTGCTGTTGGTGAGATTGTAAATTGATACAGTCACTATGGAGAACAGTATGGAGCTTCTTTTAAAAGCTAAAAATAGAACTACCATATGACCCAGCAATCCCACTACTGGGCATATACCTGGAGTAAAGCATAGTTCAAAATGACACATGTACCCTAATGTTCATTGCAGCACTATTTACAATAGCCAGGACATGGAAGCAACATAAATGTCCATCAACAGAGGAATGGATAAAGAAGATATGGTACATATATACAATGGAATATTACTCAGTCATAAAAAGGAACAAAATTGGGTTATTTTAGAGACATGGATGTACCTAGAGTCTGTCATACAGAGTGTAGTAAGTCAGAAAGAGAAAAACAAATATTGTATATTAACTCATATATGTGGAATCTAGAAAAAATGGTATACCTGATCTTATTGGCAAAGCAGAAATAGAGACACAGATGTAGAGAACAAAAGTATGGACACCAATGGGGGAAATGGGGGTTGGATGAATTGGGAGGCTGGGATTCACACACATGCACTATTGATACTAGGTACAAAATAGATAACCAATGATAAGGGACTGAATAGCACAGGGAACTCTACTTAATGCTCCGTGGTGACCTATAGGCAAAGAAAATCCAAGAAAGAGGGGATATATGTATACATATAACTGATTCACTTTGCTGTACAGTAGAAACTAACAACATTTTAAACAACTATACTCCAATAAAAATTAGTAAAGATAAATACATAAAATTTCTATTAAGAAAAGAATATAAAGGATTGTAGTTTGGTCGTATCTCCATTTCATTCTCCTGACAGATGTATGAGAATGAGAGTAGATTACCACAAACATAACCAAATATTATCCCAGATTGCAGCCACCATGCAGCCTTTGCTAGAGAAGATTAACACAGCCTTTGTTGAATGTGTTTTTGTTTGTTTTTCTCTCTTTATCAGAAAAAATGATCAGAAGCATTTCATGTTCACATGGAATGGGCAACAATAATTATTGTATATTAACACCAGTGGTATGCTGACTCTTTTACCCTCTGTATTAATCAAGCCCAAATGGATCTGCACTGCCTGGTCATCCCTCAAAATATCACATTGACCATCTCTATTGTTGGCATCATGCTAATCAGATCAAATGAGGAAGAATAAACTACCAAGCTGAAGATGTTATTATGACACAAGCCTAAGAGTGTGGGAGATAAATGCAATGCAGATTCACCTACAAAATCAGTGAAAATTTTAGGAAATCAGTGGTCAGGGGTATGTTGAGACATCCCTCCAAAGAAAAAATTAGCATATCTTGCACCTCTCACCAGGAAGAGGAAGCAGAATGTCTGGTGGTCCGCTTCAGGTCCTGTAGGTGGCACAACCACACCCGGGAATACTGCTCCATATAATATGTTGGGTCACAAGAAAATCTGCTAGCATTTTGTGATGTCCAGAGGAGAAAAGGGCTCTGCATCAGGCCCAGGCAACAGTGAAAGCTGTTCTGAAGCTTAACCCCTAAATTCCAGCATACATTGTCATATAAAAATATAAGTAACAGGAAAAAATCCTACAGAGTTTATGAATAGCTGTGATAGAAAACGCGAGTCTGGGTGGGCTGTCAGCAAAAAAATCTTATGCTGTCAGCTCCTTCATGGTTGCCTCAGCTTCAGAGAGCTACTTCCCCAAGGGCACACTCTTCTCAGGGCAATTCACGTCAAATAATGGATTGATGCAGGGGTGTAATCTAGGAGAATTTTGGAGTTGATCAAGGCTGCCATTAGGCTTGCATTGTAGCACAACTTCTCAGATTTGGCTTCCACAATTATTCTGTGAGCTTTTTCCTTCTAACTTCTTAATATAGTTGATTACTTTAATTGATGTTATGCAAAATTTATAGAAAACCCAAGACTAATTTACAGTAAGCTCAATTTATTGATTAGAAATAAACCCAATTTTTCATATAGCTGGATTTTGTTTACTAATATTTTAAGTTATTTGCATCAAATTTCCTTTGTGAAATTGGTCTGTTAATTACCTTACTGCTATTGTCTTTATTAGATTTGAAATCTAGTTTTTGTTTCTATTTTTTAACTCATAAATTGAGCTGGAAGAACACTCTCTTTTCCTATTCTTGGGAAGAGTGTGATATTTCACTATTATGTAATGTATATTATTAATAAAATTATTGATGATTATTATTACTTAATTATTGATTTTTATGTTTGGCATAATTCATTGAAAAGTCATCCTGATCTGGGGTCTTCCTTGGATTATTTCAATTATTGCTTCTGTTTCTGTATCACTTCTGCTACCTATTTCTTCTGTATTTAATTTTTTAAGAAATTTTTTTTTTTTCTAGAAATTTTTTCATTGCACTTAATGGTTCAAATGTAGCTGCATACAGTTTTTTGTAATTATTATTATATTTCAACATCTATAGCATCTATAACTCTTTTTTTATCACTGATGTTGGTGAGCTGGGCTTTTTAAAAATCAATCTCTTTCTGACTTCACTCTGCATGACAGACTCATTTATTGAGTTATTGGTAGAATTTTTGGTGTTTTTCTTCCTTCTTATAATCATTTAGGAATACATAACCTTTTGCATAATCATGGTACTTCATCTAGGCACACAAAGTATTTATTAAAGTATATTGAAATTCATAAATGCAAATTAAGACCACAAATCGACATCACCTCACGCCTGTCAAAATGGCTATTTTAAACAAAAACAACAAATAACAAGCATTAGCAAGGATTGGGAAAAGGGAACCTTTGTATACCTCATTGGAAGGAATATAAATTGGCAGAGTCACTATGGAAAATAGTACAGAGATTTCTTTAAAAATTAAAGACAGAACTACTGTACAATCCAACAATTCCACTGCTGGGTATTTATGAAAGCAACTAAAAACACTGATTATAAATGATATATGACCTCTATGTTCATTGTAGCATTATTTACAATAGCCAAGATATGAGAATAAATGGCAGTGCCGACCAAGAGATGAATGGATAAGGAAGATGTGAAATATATATATATATATATTTCCATTATACACACACACACACACACACACACATACACACACACACACACACACACACACACACACACACATAGCTGAATATTACTCAGCCATAAAACAGAATGAAATCTTGCCATTTTCAACAACATGGATGAATCTAGGGAGTATCATGCTAAGTAAAATAAATCTGAGAGATAAAGACAAATACGGTATGATTTCACTTATATGTGGAATTTAAAAAACAAAACAAATAAACTTAACAAAACTGAAACAGAGTTATTGATACAGAGAAAAAATAGATGGTTGCTAGAGGGAAGGGGTGGGGAGAGGAAAGAAATAAGTGAAGGAGATTAAGAGGTAAAAACTTTCAGTTGCAAAAAATGTAAGTGTATGAAATGTACAGTACAATATAGTCTGTACAGTACAATATAGTCAATAACTAATATCTTTGTATGGAAAAATATCATAACTACATTTATGGTGATCATTTTGAAGAGTATAGACATATCGAATTACTATGTTGTGTAACAGGAACATAATGTTGTTTTGAGTCAATTATACTTAAAAAGCAAACAAATAAAAACTTATGGAAAAAAGAAATCAGATTTGTGATTACCAGAGGTGTGAGATATTGTCAATAATCATGAAGATATTTGTGTGGTGACTTATAACTAGGCTTATCATGTTGAAATGTATAGAAATATAGAATCACTATGTTGTGCAACAGGAAGTAGCATAGTGTTGTTGTACATCGATTTTACTTTAAAAACAAGCAAACAAATTCACAGAAAAGAGAGATAAGATTTGTGGTTACCAGAGGCAGGGGGCTGGGGAAGGGGAATTGGGTGAAGGCAATCAAAATGTACAAACTCCCAGCTATAAGATAAATAAGTACTAGGCATGTAATGTACATGATAAATATAATTAACACTGCTCTATATTATATATGAAAAATTTTAAAAGAAAAGGTCCTGTGTTCCCATTATAAGAAAATAATTTTTTTCTATTTCTTTAATTTTATATCTATGTGAGATGATTGATGATCACTAAACTTATTGTGGTAATAATTTTATTTTGTATATACATCAAATCATTTTGCTGTACACCTTAAGCTTATACAGTCCTATGTGCAAGTTATATCTCAATAAAACTGGAAGGAAAGAATATTGAAGTTAAGATTTTTATGGGTAGGTAGAAGATTATTTGATCAAGTTCTAGAGAAATTTTAATGAGACAGTTATCCTCAGTTAAATAATTTTGTAGAAGTGTTGTGTCTGCCGAAAGTGAGGTGTAAAAAGAGAGTATTATGAAATGGTTGATATGCATTCCATTGAAAACAATTTGACAGTCATATATGTTTTCTAAACACAGAAATCAAGTGTTCAATCTGTTCCTTATCCATTTCTTAAAATATTGTGTGTTTACATTGTGACAAATAGTATGTGTTTGTTTATTATATATCTTAGATTTTTAAATTTCATTGATTTCTACAAAATATAGAACAATTTTCCCAATATTTTAAGTGATAATTTTCAATTATAAAAAGTAATTTTAAAATAATACAACAAATACTAATCTACCTTACGTCTAGGTTCTATTTTAAACTCATATCTCCTAAAAATATTTTTAAATATAAACACATAAATGGAACAATTTAAATGGAAACATAACCTCAATCATTAAATTTTATTTGTGTTGTTAACTATATTGAAATAATTGGCAATTATTAAAAATCAAATATCATTTTAAAGAATCACCAAAAAAATCTGAACACTCTATTTGTTCACAATATTTGTTCCTGTGTGCATTTATATATGAACAACTATAGATTGAATACAGTACTTCTTTTCTTTACAATTTTATTTTGAATAATCATTGATTGTATCTTGAACAATCAATAATCTAATATTGGCCTATTAGTTAATTTATAATTTTATGCAATATTAAGTATGTGAATATTTTTCCAAATTATTGTTTTGTAGTCATTACAAATTTCAGTTAAACTACTTGTAAAGTAATGGGTAGAAATTTAGAAAATTGCCTGTGATGTATTACAGTTGCAAAATACTCTTTTATTCAAAGTAATGGTTAATACCAACACACTCTCACAGAATCATTAGTTTTGCTTTAATCATAGTCTATATGTTTTAGAAAAAAAATGACAGCAGATTCCTAGAGTACCTCTATGTTCCTAAAGTCACAGCCTACCTGCCTTTAAAATGGAAGCTCACAATCCACTAGTTTTGTTGCACTAACTTGTAAAACCTCATGCAATATATGCTGCTAAAACATTTTTTTAACCTCCAAAACACTAAACTGCAAAGATAAAAATATTTAAAATCTAGCAGTTAATTAAGAAAAAGGTAGGGCTTCCCTGGTGGTGTAGGGGTTGAGAGTCCGCCTGCCGATGCAGGGGATGTGGGTTCGTGCCCCAGTCCGGGAAGATCCCACATGCCGCGGAGCGGCTGAGCCCGTGAGCTATGGCCGCTGAGCCTGCACGTCTGGAGCCTGTGCTCCGCAACGGGAGAGGCCACAACAGTGAGAGGCCCACATACCGCAAAAAAAAAAAAAAAAAATGTAGATTTTCCTGTATTTCCAAAAAGTCTTAGAAAAAAATAAGTGGAAATTTTTCTTTAATACCTTTAGATTTTTTGTTTGCTTTTTAGTTTTTATTTAGTGTTTGATAGACACATAGAGATATATTACTCAGAGTGATTCTTTTAGCTCTAGGCTAGAATCTTAATTTCTGCATACTTTATAGAAGGATATGTCTATCAGCAGGGTTAGTGTGTAAGCATGGATAATCAGTTGATAAATATTGGTTTCTTTTCTCTAGACTTTTTATTATGCTTTATTCTTCTTGTGAAAATTTGAGGTGTATTGAAAAGCATTTATATGTTTTTTCCCCAGTTCAGCTAGAGAGCAGTTTAATCCAGTATCAGTTTATTTTACCAAAATCTTAGGAAGTTTTCAAAAAGCATTGATTTCTGAATATACATAAGAACTACTTGACTTTACTTAAAAAATTATTTTTCAGTAAAAGTGATATAGTGCTAGATAGGACTATGAATATTAACTTAGAACAATTTTATTTAAAATATCCTTGAAATATAAGGTATATAGAAGAGAACAAGATAAGCCTCCTGCTTAGAATAAGCATGCAGTTTTGCTTATTATATAGGTAAACAAACACATGAAATCTAAAACATTGCAACAGACATTTAGGAGCATACAGAGATTGGTATGAGCACATGTGAATGAAGGAGGAAATACAAGGAGCAAAGCAATAAAAAAGAATTTTGCTTGGAGAATAAGAACAGGAGAATATAGCTAGATTCTTGACACTCTTGTAGTGTGAGACATCTTTATTCTTTTCAATGTTAATCAAGAATTTGCATAAATTTTAATGTTCTTTAAAATTTAAAAATTATAATGTAAGCATCTGAACAGTATATAATTTTAATTCTCTAAAGCTTAGTTGTTCTAAGTGCTAGATATGTAAGTGTTTCGCTGCCTCATTTAATCTAAGAAACTAACTGTATCTTCAATAATGTGTTTACAGAGATCACTGCAATAAACACACCTGCTTATAAGACAGGTGGTGTTATCTGCATATATATGAAGGATAGAATTAAGATTAAAATGTGAATTTATTAAAGAACAGCAATGGACAATTTGGTCTGAAAAGTAACTGCCTTATTTTTTAAAAAAATTGTGTTCTAAAGGAGATCATGGAAAAATGGGTGAAATGTCAAGAATAATTAAGAAAAATGAGTGTTTCATATCAGCAAAGGAAATGCATCTTTCCTCCCACAATTTTCTTTCCAATTTTCTCCCTTAGTTTTAAATGTCATCTATATTTTCAAATTATTTAGGATAGTGCTTGCAAAAGAGGAAAATAATTTTTAGGTAATTTGACATATCCTTTTGTTAAAGTTGTTGATTTGCTATTTTCTTATATATGGATCTATTTAACTTGTGAGCCTACTTTATTCTATGACTTAAATGGGTCAAAATTCAATAAAATAACTGAGGGATGTTGGCTTATCAAGGGGAATAGCTTAATTTATCTTTGGATTGTTTTCACCTCATTTCACAAAATCTTTTTTTGGTTGATGCTTCATATGCAATTTAATAGATATTTAAAGTAAAGCCATAATGAGGTGTCACAGAGTAATTTATACTTTCATTATTAGTTAATTATACCAATAAATTAATCCATGTACTAAAGAAAGTTTTGTTTTATTCTTTGACATAAATATTAAAATCATACATTTTAAAATTACTATATTTTGTAATGGGTAATTTTAGCTGAAAATAACTGTATTTAAACAATTGACATACTTCTGCTTTGATAAAAAAAAATAACATAGCTAGTTCACACAGTTCCTAGAACTAGTTCAGACACTTAAATAAAAGAAGATTTTTTTAAAAAATGAATTTTTAAAGCTCATGTAAGATCAAAAATATGTAATTTGAAAAATCCAATGTATTAGCTTTAAAATTTTATGGAGTGTCAGGTAAAATTTCAAAATTCAATAACAAAATAAATCTTTGAAAATGGAAATTTTATAATGACAAGAAGTGAAGCCACTGGTAATTTAGCTGTAAACAACTAAAGAAATAAAGTTTTATAGTAGTGTTGCTTATTTCATTAAATGTTAACTATCAGTTACTAAAAGGTACAAAATAGAGGAGTGGCCAAGATGACAGAGTAGGAAAACCCTGAGCTGACTCCTCCCACAGGCACACATTACAACTATTTATAGAGAAACCATAGATGAGAACAATCTGAAGACTAACAGCAAAGATCTTCTACAACTAACGATATAAAGAAGGAACCACAATGAGACAGGTAGGTGGTGTGGAGACCCAGTATAGTCAAGATCGATATCCCTGGGCAGGTGATCCACAAATAGGAGAATAATTACCATTGCAGAGATTCTACCCAAGAAGTGAGTAACCTAAGCACCACATTAGGTTCTCCAGCCTGCAGGTCCTGCATCTGGAAAATAAGCCTCCAGAACACTTGTCTTTGAAGGCCAGCAGGGCTCACTTTAGGAGAGCCAAAGAGCTATAGGAAATAGAGACTCTAATCTTATGTACACAAATCTCACAAGTTTGAGACTTGAGAAAGAGTCAGAAATTTGAAAGGAGTCCACGTTGGGAAGTTTAGTCTATCACGAGGACACTGGTGTTGGCAAATGCCATTTGGAATTCTCCCATTAGCTTATAAGTGCTGGGACCTAGTCCTGCCCACTAGCCAGTCAAAACCAACTGGTCCTGATACACCACAGGCCAAACAGGTAACCAAGCAAGGACACAGTTCCAACCACTAGTAGGCCAGCTGTCCTAGGACCCCATTGAATTCAGCTGTCCCAAAACCAGAGAGCCCAGAATACAGTGCAACCAACCAGTGGGTCAGCACTAGCTCCAGAACCTGCAGTCCTGCAGTCAGCCACACTAAGACACAGCTCCACCCATCCGTAATGCAGCATTAACTCAGGACCTTCTGGGGCTCTGCAGCTACCTGTCTCATGACCCAGCCATGCTCACCAGCAGGTCTGCACCAGGACTTGGACTCTCTGAGTCATGGTGCTAACTGTGCCAAGACCCAGCCCCACCCACCAGTGGCTGGCAGCTTCTGGAATAAGCAGGGCCTGGTAACCAACCAGATGAGGGGGTAGCCACATCTAATAACATACACATGTTAGTCAGCCCAACACAACAGAAGGGCCCATACAGTTCACAAAGAGGGCACCCCTAGAGCATATAACTTTGGTGATCAGTTATATGCACTGCTGAGTCTCATAGAATGTCTTCCACATAAGGCCACTTCTCCAAGATCAAGAATTGTAGCTAACCTACCAAATACATAGAAATAAAAACAGAGAATTAGATAACATGAGGAGACAGAGGAAATTGTTCCAAAAGAAAGAACATGATGCAATCCCAGAGGAAGAACTAAGTAAAGTGGAGATAATCGATCTACTTGATAAAGAGTTAAATGTAATGATCATAAAGATGCTCAAAGAACTTGGGAGAAGAATAGATAAACACAGTGAGAAGTTAGAAGTTTCTAACAAAAAACTAGAAAATATAAAGAAGAATAAAATAAAGCTGAAGTACACAGTAACTGAAATAAAATGTACACTAGAAGGAATCGACAGTATGTTAGATGATACAGAGAAACAAATAAGCAAACTGAAAGAAAAAGTAGTAGAAATAACTGAAGTTGAACAGAAAGAAGAAAAAATAATTTTAAAAAATGAGGACAGTTTCAGAGGCCACCTGGAAAACATCAGTTGTACTAATATTCACATTGTAGGAGTCCCAAAAGAAGAAGAGAGAGTGAAAGGGACAGAGAATATTTTTGAGGATATAATTTCAAAAACTTCCCTAATCTGAGAAAGGAAACAGACATCCAAGTCAAGGGAGCACAGAGTCCCAAATATGATCAACCCAAAGAGAACCACACCAAGATGCATTGTACATATATATTTATTTTATATATATTTATTATGTATACACACATATATTTTTAAGTTGCTATGTATAGGTGTATATATATATACACATACCTATATATATGCAAACTTCATGGTATCCACAAATCAAAAAAATATATAATGAATATACAAAAAAAGAGAAAAGAATCCAAACACAATATTAAAGGTAGTCATCAATCACAAGGGAAGCAAGCAAAAGAAGAAAAGGAAAAAATAAGAACTGCAAGAAAACCCCAAAACATTAGCAAAATGACAATAACAATATACCTATCAATAATTACTTTAAATGTAAATAGACTGAGTGTTTCAATCAAAAGACGAAGTGGTGGAATGGATACACAAAAAAGACGCATATATATGCTGTGCAAAAGAGTCTCACTTCAGATGTAAAGACATTAACAGACTGAAAATAGGGAATGAAAAAAGATATTCTGTGTTAATGGGAACAAAAAGAAAGCCAGGTAGCAATACTTATATCAGACAAACTAGACTTTAAAACAAAGACTGTAAGAAGAGACAAAGAAGGACATTACATAATGATAAAGGGATCAACCCAAGAAGAAGATATAACCAATAAAAGTTATATGTACCCAATATAGGAGCACTGGAATTGATAAAGCAAATACTAAAAGAAATAAAGGGAGAAACTGACAATAATAGTAGGGGACTTTAGTACTCCACTAACATCAATAGACAAATCACCCAGATAGAAAATCAATAAGGAAAAATTTGGTTTAAACAACACATTCAACTAAAGGAGCAGAATACACATTTTTTTCAAGTGCACATGGAACATTTTCCAGGATAAATAACACACCAGGCTACAAAACAAATCTCAATAAATTTATGAAGATTAAAATTATAACAAGAATCTTTTCCAACCACAAGAATATAGAAAAGATCAAAGAAACTGCAAACTGGTTCTTTGAAAAGGTAAACAAAATTGACAAACATTTAACTAGACTCATCAGAAAAAAAGAGGGAGGGGCCAAATAAATACACTCAGAAATGAAAAAGGAAGTTACACCTGACATCACAGAAATACAAAGGATCATAAGAGATTACTGTGAACAATTATACACCAATAAAATGGACAACTTATAAAAAATAGACAAATTCCTAGAAATGTATACAATCTTCCAAGACTGCATCAGGAAGATATAAAAAATAGGAACAGACTATTTACCAGTAATGAAATTCAATCAGAAATGAAAATAACTCTCAGTGAACAAAAATACAGGATCAGAAGGCTTCACAGGTGAATTCTATGAAATATTTAAAGAAGAACTCACACCTATCCTTCTCAAATGATTCTAAAAAAATTGCAGAGGAAGAAGTGCTTCAGAACTTATTTTATGAAAACAGCATTATCCTTATAACAAAACTGGACAAAGGTGTCAGAGAAAGCACATAATGGGCCAATATCACTGATAAACATATGTGCAAAAATTCTAAAAAAAAAAATTGGCAAATAGAAGTCAACAGTACATTAAAAGTATCAGACAACATGGTCAAGTGGCATTTATCCCAAGGGTGCAAGAATTATTCAATACCTGCAAATCAGTCAATGTGATACACCAAATTAACAAATTGAAGAATAAAAATTATACAATCATCTCAATAAAAAATCTGTTAACCAAATTCAACATCCATTCATTAAAAGCTCTCAACAAAGTGGGTATAGAGGGAACATACCTCAACCTAATAAAGGCCATCAATGACAAGCCCACAGCTAACATCATACTCAGTGTTAAAAAACGGAAAACATTTCCTTCCTCCAAGATTAGGAATAAGACAAGGATGCCCACTCTCACCACTTTTATTTAACAAGTTGTGGAAATCCTAGCTACATCAATCAGACAAGAAAAAGAAATAAATGGAATCCAAGTTGGAAAGGAAGAAGTAAAACTGTCACTGTTTGCAGATACACAGAAAATCTTAAAGATGCCACCAAAAAGCTACTGCAACTCATAAATGAATTCAGTAAAGTTGCAGGATACAAAATTAATATAATAGAAATCTGTTGTGTTTGTATGCACTAACAAGGAAGTATCAGAAAAAGACATTAAGAAAACAATTCCATTTACAGCAGTGTCAAAAAGAATAAAATACCTAGGAATAAATCTAAGGAGATACAAGATTTGTACTTGGGAAGCTATAAGACAGTGATGAAAGAAAGATGACACAAACAGATGGAAAGATATCTTGTTCTCATGGATTGCAAGAATTAATATTGTAAAAATGATCATAGTACGCAGGGCAAAAATACCCACAGATTTAATGAAATCCCTATCAAAAAAACAGTGGTATTTTTCACAGAGCTAGAACAAATAATTCTAAAATTTGTATGGAAACTCAAAAGACTCTGAATAACTAAAACAATCTTGAGAAAGAAGAACAAAGCTAGTGGTATCACAATCCTGATTTCAAACTATACTATAAAGATACAGTACTCAAAACAGTATGGTACTGACACAAAAATGGACACATACATCAGTGAAACACAATAGAGAGCCAAGAAAGGAACTTATGCTTATATAGTCAATTAATCTATGACAAAGGTGGCAAGAATATACAATTGGAAAAAGACAGCTTTTTCAATAAATAATGTAGAGGAAACTGGACAGCTACCTGCAAAAGAATCAAACTGAACTACTTTCTCACACCTTATACAAACATAAACTCAAAATGGATTAAGAAACTAAATGTAAGCCACGAAACCATGAAACTTTTAGAAGAAAACTTAAGCCATATACACTTTGACATCAGTCTTAGTAATATTTTTTGGATATGTGTGCTCAGGGAAGGAAAATAAAAGCAAACATAAACAAATGTGACTACAAGAAATTAAAAAGCTTTCTCCCAGCCAAGGAAACTATAACAAAAGGACCACTTACTGAATATTTGAAAACATTTGCAACTGATATATTTGATAAGGTGTTAATAGTCAAAATAATCAGAGGATTTCTACAACTTGACATCAAAAAGAACAAATAACCCAATTAAAAGATGAAGAGAGAACCTGAACAGACATTATTCTAGAGGAGACATGCAGATGATCAACATGGCTAGTCATCAGGGAAATGCAAGTCAAATCCACAATGAGATATAACCTCATACCTACCAGATAACACCTGTCAGAATGGCTATTATTACAAAAGACAATAAATAACAAGTATTGGTGAGGATGTGGAGAAAAGGGAACCCTCAAGGCACTGTTGGTGGGAATATGATATGGTACAGCCAGTATGGAAAACAGTATTGTTTCACCAAATAATTAAAAATAAAACTACTGTACAACCCAGCCACTCTTCACCTAGGCATTTATCTGAAGGAAATGAAAACACTGATTCAAATAGATATACACACCCCTATGTTCATTGCAGTATTATTTACAATAGCCAAGATATGGAAGCAAACTGGGTGCCAACTGAAAGATGAATGGATAAAGAAAATGTGGATAAAGAAGATAATATATGCAATAATATATTAGCCTTAAAAGAATGAAATCTCACATTTTGGGACAAAATGGGTGGACCTAGAGGGAATTATGTGAAGTGAAATAAGTTATATAGGAGAAAGGCAAATACTGTCTGATATCATATATATGTGGAATATATAAAGAAAAACAAATGAACAAACATAAATAAACAGAAACAGAGCCATAGATACAGAGAACAAACATCTGGTTTCCAGAGGGGAGGGCAGGTAAGAAGATGAAAGAAATAGGTGAAGGAAATTAAGAGGTACAAGCGTCCTGAAACAAAATAAGTGAGTCACGGGTGTGAAATGTACAGTGTGACAAATATAGTCAATAATAATATAACATCTTTATGTGGTGACAGATGGTAAACTATACTTATCTGGTGATCATTTTTAATGTATAGAAATACAGATGACTATGTTGTGCACCAGGAATGACAAAATGTTGCAGGTCAATTATACTTCAAAAACAATCAAACACACTCATAGAAAAAGAGATCACATTTGTGGTTACCAGAGGTGGGGGCGGGGAGGAAGGGAAATTGATGAAGGTGGTCAAAAGGTATAACTTTGTTATAAGATAAATAAGTACTAGGGATGTAATGTACAGCATTATAACTAAAACTGTTGTATGTTATATACAAAATTGTTAAGAGAGTAAATCCTAAATGTTCTTATCACAAAGAAAGATTTTTTCAATTCATTAAATTTTGTGTATATATGAGATGATTGATGTTCACTCAAATTATTGTGGTAATTATTTCATGATGTATGTAAATCAAATCATTATGCTGTTCAGCTTAAACTTATACAGTGCTGTATATAAATTATATCTCAATAAAGTTGGAAGAAAAAATGTTTTAAAATAGTAAATGATACTGAAAGAGACAATAGGTATATAAAATGAGGAAGATATGCTTCATATCATCAAGTTTAAGTTTTTGTGGTTTTAATTCATAAATATAAATACTGTTTAAAAACTATGTTTATGTGTGTCAAGAAACATTAATAAACAGGCAGTGTTTATTAATCCATGAATAAACATGTCATACATTTAGAAGTCAAGAAAATCATGATAGAGCAGTCAAAATTTGAACTACATTTTCGAATAGAAACATATGTTTACCAGATATTAGGAGAGGAAGTATTTTCCTAGCAGAATAAGTATACACAGGAATTTCACATGAACCAATGGGGGAAGTGTGTTTCGCTGGAGAAGAGAGTGCAAAAGCATTATGAGTCCAGAGAGAGAGATGAATAAAATACAGACAAAAAGAAAACTAGGAAAGGACTTGCACTTCATGGTAACTAGAGATTTTTTTCTGTGCATTTAATGAGAAATATTTAAGTCTAGAAAGTGTGGAATGACTTACCTGGTCGTCCAATGGTAAAGAATCCATCTTGCAAGGCAGGGGACGCAGATTCTATCACTGGTCGGGGAGCTAAGATCCCACATGCCGTGGGGCAAGTAAGCCTGTGCACCAAAACTACTGAGCCTACGCACCACAATTCCAGAGCCCATGCACCACAACTCCAGAGCCCATGTGCCCTGGAGCCTGAACACCACAACTAAAGAAAAGAAAACCCATGCACCACAACTAGAGAGAAGCCTGTGTACCACAATGAAAATATCCTGTATGCCGCAGTGAAGATCATGCATGTCACAATTAAGACATGACGCAGCCAAAAATAAAAATAAATTTAAAAATACATATTTAAAAAATAACAGTGTGGAGATTGCACTAGAGGTCAAGAGCAACAGACAAGTTCAGAACCTGTAGCCATAATGTAGGTGAAAAATGAAGAAAGCCTGAATTATATCCACAATGTGAAAGACCAAAAAAAAAAATAAATCCTTGAGCAGAGTGCATCCTTGGACTCTTATGGGTTTTATCTCTGATTGAACTGAGGGAAAAAAGGAATCAAAGAATTAATGGAAAAGGAAAAAAACAAAAAATATCATTTTTAAATGGTAATATTAAGAAATATTAAGAAATAGTACCTCACTTAGGGAATGCTTATATCAGTTATATTTAAGCCTTCATGGCTGCAGGTCCAAGAGTCTTTGTTTTACCTATAGTTGTATCTTTCTCCTATGTCCCAGAGCAATGATTGGTAGTAACACCCTTACTCTCAAGTGTCCCAGTTTAGTTGATAAATTACATGGTCCACACAGTTGTAACTTATATCTGCACATCTCTACATATTTTTTATTCTACATAGTATTAAAATCAAAGAAAGGATAACCACCCCCTAGTTGGAAAAATTACGGGTAAAGTTACACGTAAAAAGCACATTTAAAGAACTTAATTCAGCATTCAATAAATTTTATCACCTGAACGAAGCTAACTAATACTGAAAAAAATTCAAATTCAGGATCTTATGTACTTTTGACCAAAGCATAAGCAACTGTGTCTTTTCAGTAGTCAATATTTTCAGTGTTTCTTATAATATCCCTTGTAGTACCATGCAATAACAATTTAAATTTTAAATAATAATCTAATATACAGTCTAATATATAGCATATATTATTCCTCAAAATTAAAACATTTTAGAAGCTATGTAGTTCAAGACATTTGTTTGCTACATATTGGGTCATTAACTTTATAACTGGCATTTTCATCTTATAAATATACTTTAAACCTGCTTCACTAGTAAAGCTAGACTCACTATAAAATATATATTTATATTCATGACGTAAGTCATTCTTATGAGTGTTACTTTGACTTTTTAGTTATAATTAAAATTTGTAATTTCTATCTTTTTAAATATAACAGTAAAACAAAGGAGTAAGGAAATCAAATTGTCAAATGGAAATCAATGTACATAAAATGCTTAGGACATTATTTAGCATGTCATGTATAATTATACAATTTTTATCTTTAATATTACTAAAAATTAACAGTCAGTATTATTAAAACTTCACCAGAGGAAGGCAACTTTAGCTCTTTTGCTGATAACAGCTCCAAACTCTGGACAAAATATCAGTGACTATCTAAATTCACTGAATAACAAGCAAGTGGGGAAGAAAGAAAGTTGAAACTTGGAAAAAAGGAGTTACATTGGATAAATTTGTGCACATCTGTGTGTGTGTGGTTTAATGGCTTTTATCCTTGGGGCAAGCCCCAATGTGTGGGTCTATCAAATTCTTAGAAATGTTTACCAAAATTTTCTTGCATTTCTAAAGTTTTCTTTTATATATTTAGTCCCTATGCCATTTAGTATATACATTATTATACATAATAATTTCCTAAAAATCTACACCTCTTATCAGAACATAGTGTGTGTGTGTTTGTTTTTTACTATTTAGTGTTTTTATCCTTAAATAACTTGTGTCTGAAATTGTTATTCTTTTTGTATGCACAGAATGTTGTATTTATTTGCTCATTCACATATTTTGAAAATTTATTCACTTTGTGTTAATGTATTCCTTAATCTTATCTTGCTATGTTATTTAGGACAGCTAACACAGTTTCATGTGTTACACATAGGCAAAAATAAGGGATAAATTTTCCATATAATTTTCCCTCTAAGGTCTTTAAGACACTTTATATATACTTCATCTTATTTTAGGAAACTCATCTTCTTTCTGTCAATCTACAATCCTTCTCTACTTTAAATTGCAGGCAAAATAAAATTTACCCAAATATATAGACTGGCTCCTTACTAAAGTTACACAATTCTCTCCAATAAATTTCTGATGGAATACATATTCTCAGTATCATAATTTTTCTCACACTGTTTATTAATCTCTTGGAAATGTTAAATAAAAGTCTTAATATTTATGTAAAATGTAAAACTTCAAGAACTTTATTTCTATACACTCTATGACAGACTGTGATTCAAACATTTCACCAGAGGCTTCTTCAGTAACATTCAGAAGCTCAACAGATTTGCAGGGTTTTTGGTTCTCTCAGAAGGGTTGACATCAATTTGCAGTAACACTGAATGTTCACATGCTTTTGAATACATCACAGGCAAGAGTCTATACACTGATTACCAAATGTTTAATTTTAATACTTATCTTGTCCTTCTTTAAATATCTCCCCTCTTTAGAATTAAAAGGGTCTCAAAAAATCATTTGGGTTTTGAAATAACACTGGATGAATAAAAGTTCTCTTCAAAAGGTTAAAAGAACACATAACTCTTTGAATAGAGAAAACACAGATGATCTCTTTTGGTAATTGTTAAAGGTCATGTTTTAATCTAGTGCCTCAAAGTGATAATAGGGAACAGCCACAAGACTATATTTGAAGGTCATAGCATCAAACTGAACTCAAAGTATATTAGAGTAAAATCAATTAAGCATGGTATTTGTCTTTTGAAATTACTGGGTTTAACCAAGCTCAAACCCCCATATTTGATATGAATAATTATTTAAATATTTTGAGACAATTGCAATAAAGAAGAAAATAAATTAGGTGGACTAAAATATAATTCAATCATTTTAATATTTGTGAGTATTACCTTTTACTTACATGAAAGTCATTTTCATATATGCTGATTATTAAATAATACCTTGACCAGAGTTCTTAATTTAAAAATTATTTTTCAATTTTTTCCTTCCTCCATAATCTTTATGCCCTGCCAGATGAAATATATAATTAATTGTTCTGGTAAAATATGTCCAGGTTTAAATCAAAAACAGATGTAAATTTTAATGTGAACTTCATTGCCTTTCTCTTGGCACATCTTCATTATATTGAAATAAACTTAACCTAAAAACTGAAAGTTGTGTTGAAACTGTAACATTTTATGTTGCCAATATAGAACTCAATATTATTCACTATTTATTAAAAGATTAAGATTAGAGAAGTAATAATAATGAAGTAGATATTTCCTCAATACACTTGATGATTTTTTGCATCCACAGGAGAAGGGATCCAATAATTTTACTCGCTTATAATTCTTCTTTACTAGGGTAAAACCTATGAGACAGACTTTTTTATGACAAGTTTTGAACATGTCAAACTAGGGTTACATTAGTTGTCAAAGTTTACCATATAAATTAGAAATGGATAAGAACTAACACAGAGATCTTTATTGGTTTTCTTTATCTACCTAGCCCTCCTGCACTCTGTCCCTTGAATGATCTCTTCAAAGACTGGCTTCAGAGACACAGACAGTGCTCTAAAATTGCAAACCAAAGGGCAGGCGCAGAATGGCTTCTGGGCAGTGAATATAAAATAAAATACGGAGGAAAAAGACAAAATGAGATTATATTCTCCAAAATTAAGAAAGAAAAATAAGAGAGTAATACAAATAAGATGAAATTAATTATTTACTTTCAAACACTCAGCAAAACCTATTATTGGAAGATTTTCTCTATTTATTGTTAATGAAAAAAATACAGTTTGTAGTCTCCAAGCTTTAGGATTGTTTACAGTTGCCAATTACTTTGGAGGAAGAAAGAGAAAAAAATAAAAACATTCTACTATGTGTTAGAAACTACTCCATATACTTAAAAACTTAACAAATTTACTGATTAATTGCATGCTTTTTAGAATTTATTTAAATTCTAGTACTTTATTCTCACAATATCCCTGGTCAGAAGAAAGTGAGATTCACAGAAATCAATATTTCAAAGTTCACAAGGCTAGCTAGTGAAAGAATTGTTATTAAACCCAGTTCTGTTTTCCTCAAACATTTCATTGTGAGGTTGGAGGGCTGAAAAAAAAAAAAAAAAAAGAAAACTTGCATAAAGAAAATAGGAAGCAAAATCTTAAAACAGAAGATATTGGCTGTGATAGTATGTTGATATTTTCCATCTCAAGGATCGTGAGAGATTACTACAAGCAACTATATGCCAATAAAATGGACAACCTGGAATAAATGAATGAACTCTTAGAAAAGCACAACCTTCTGAGATTGAACCAGGAAGAAATAGAAAATATAAACAGCTCAATCACAAGCACTTAAATTGAGACTGTGATTAAAAATCTTCCAACAGAGGACGGCTTGAAGATGGCGGAAGAGTAAGACGCGGAGATCGCCTTCCTCCCCACAGATACACCAGAAATGCATCTACACGTGGAACAACTCCTACAGAACACCTACTGAAGGCTGGCAGAAGATCTCAGACCTCCCAAAAGGCAAGAAACTCCCCACGTACCTGGGTAGGGCAAAAGAAAAAAAGAAAAAACAGAGACAAAAGAATAAGGACGGCACCTGCACCAGTGGGAGGGAGCTGTGAAGGAGGAAAAGTTTCCACACACTAGGAAGCCCCTCCGCGGGCGGAGACTGCGGGAGGCGGAGGGGGGGAGCTTCGGCACCGCGGAGGAGTGCACAGCGAGGGGTGCGGAGGGCAAAGCGGGGAGATTCCCACACAGAGGATCGGTGCCGACCGGGACTCACCAGCCCGAGAGGCTTGTCTGCTCACCTGCCGGGGCAGGCGGGGCTGCGAGCTGAGGCTCGGGTTTCGGTTTCGGACGGAGCGCAGGGAGAGGACTGGGGTTGGGGCTTGAACATAGCCTGAAGGGATTAGTGCACCACGGCTAGCCGGGAGGAAGTCCGGGGAAAAGTCTGCACCTGCCGAAGAGGCAAGAGACTTTTTCTTCCCTCTTTGTTTCCTGGTGCGCGAGGAGAGGGGTTTAAGAGCGCTGCTTAAAGGAACTCCAGAGACGGGCGCGAGCCGCGGCTAAAAGCGCGGACCCCAGAGACGGGCGGGAGACGCTAAGGCTGCTGCTGCCGCCACCAAGGGGCCTGTGCGCGAGCACAGGTCACTCTCCACACCCCTCTTCCACGGAGCCTGTGCAGCCCGCCACTGCCAGGTTCCCGGGATCCAGGGACAACTTCCCCGGGAGAACGCACGGTGGGCCTCAGGCTGGAGCAACGTCACGCCGGCCTCTGCCGGCCGCAGGCCCACCCCGCACGCAGTGCCCCTCCCTCCCCCTCCCCACCCCTGGCCTGAGTGAGCCGGGGCCCGCGAATCAGCGGCTCCTTTAACCCCGTCCTGTCTGAGCAAAAAAACGACGCCCTCCAGCGACCTACACGCAGAGGCAGGGCCAAATCCAAAGCTGAGCTCCTGTGAGCTGTGAGAACAAAGAAGAGAAAGGGAAATCTCTCCCAGCAGCCTCAGAAGCAGCGGATTAAAGCTCCACAATCAACTTGATATACCCTGCATCTGTGGAATACCTGAATAGATAAGGAATGATCCCAAATTGAAGAGGTGGACTTTAGGAGCGAGATCTATGTTTTTTTTCCCTTTTCCTCTTTTTGTGAATGTGTACGTGTATGCTTCTGTGTGAGATCTTGTCTGTATAGTCTTGCTTCCACCATTTGTCCTAGGGCTCTATCCGTCCCTGGTTTTTTTAAAAAATTTTTTTTCTTAATAATTAATTTTAATTGTAATAACTTTATTATACTTTACCTTCGTTCTTTCTTTCCTTCCTTCCTTCCCTCCTTTAGGCAACGAATCACCCCAAATTGAGGAGGTGGTCTCTGAGAGCAAGATTTATGATTTTTCCCCCTTTACCTCTTTTTGTGAGGGTGTATGTGTATGCTTCTGTGTAAGATATTCTCTGTATAGCTTTGCTTCCAACATTTGGCCTAAGGTTCTATCCGTCCCTTTTTTTTTTTCTAAATATTTTTTTTTAATTCAATAACTATATTATACCTTATTTTATTTTTACTGTATCTTCTTTCTTTCTGTCTTTTTTCCTTCTTTCCCTCCTTCCTTCCTTCCTCCCTCCTTCCTTTATTTCCTTCTTTGCTTCTTTCTTCCTTCCTTCCTTTCCTCCTTTCCTTCTTTCTTTCCTCATACTTCTACTAATTCTCTCTACTTTTTCTCCCTTTTATTCTGAGCTGTGTGGATGAAAAGCTCTTGGTGCTCCAGCCAGGAGTCAGGGCTCTGCCTCTGAGGTAGGAGAGACAACTTCAGGTCACTGGTCAACAAGAGACCTCCCAGCTCCACATAATATTAAACGGCAGAAATCTCCCAGAGACCTCCATCTTAACACCAGCACCCAGCTTCACTCAACGACCAACAAGCCACAGTGCTGGACAACCTATGCCAAACAACTAGCAAAACAGGAACACAACCCCACCCATTAGCAGACAGGCGGCCTAAAATCATAATAAGGCCACAGACACCCCAAAACACACCACCAGACGTGAACCTCCCCACTAGAGAGACAAGATCCAGCCTCATCCACCACAACACAGGCACTAGTCCCCTCCACCAGGAAGCCTACACAACCCACTGAAACAACCTTAGCCAATGGAGACAGACATCAAAAACAACGGGAACTACGAACGTGCAGCCTGCAAAAAGGAGACTCCAAACACAGTAAGATAAGCAAAATGAGAAGACAGAAAATCACACAGCAGATGAAGGAGCAAAATAAAAATGCACCAGACCTAACAAATGAAGAGGAAATAGGCAGTCTACCTGAAAAAGAATTCAGAATAATGATAGTAAGGATGATCCGAAATCTTGGAAATAGAATGGACAAAATGCAAGAAACAGTTAACAAGGACCTAGAAGAAATAAAGATGAAACAAGCAATGATGAACAACGCAATAAATGAAATTAAAAATACTCTAGAAGGGATCAATAGCAGAATAACTGAGGCAGAAGAACGGATAAGTGACCTGGAAGATAAAGTAGTGGAAATAACTACTGCAGAGCAGAATAAAGAAAAAAGAATGAAAAGAACTGAGGACAGTCTCAGAGACCTCTGGGACAACATTAAACGCACCAACATTCGAATTATAGGGGTTCCAGAAGAAGAAGAGAAAAAGAAAGGGACTGAGAAAATATTTGAAGAGATTATAGTTGAAAACTTCCCTAATATGGGAAAGGAAATAGTTAATCAAGTCCAGGAAGCACAGAGAGTCCCATACAGGATAAATACAAGGAGAAATACGCCAAGACACATATTAATCAAACTGTCAAAAATTAAATACAAAGAAAGCATATTAAAAGCAGCAAGGGAAAAACAACAAATAACACACAAGGGAATCCCCATAAGGTTAACAGCTGATCTCTCAGCAGAAACCCTATAAGCCAGAAGGGAGTGGCAGGACATACTGAAAGTGATGAAGGAGAAAAACCTGCAACCAAGACTACTCTACCCAGAAAGGATCTCATTCAGATTTGATGGAGAAATTAAAACCTTTACAGACAAGCAAAAGCTGAGAGAGTTCAGCACCACCAAACCAGCATTACAACAAATGCTAAAGGAACTTCTCTAGACAAGAAACACAAGAGAAGGAAAAGACCTATAATAATGAACCCAAAACAATTTAGAAAATGGGAATAGGAACATACATATCGATAATTACCTTAAATGTAAATGGACTAAATGCTCCAACCAAAAGACACAGATTGGCTGAATGGATACAAAAACAAGACCCTTATATATGCTGTCTATAAGAGACCCACTTCAGACCTAGAGACACATACAGACTGAAAGTAAGGGGATGGAAAAAGATATTCCATGCAAATGGAAACCAAAAGAAAGCTGGAGTAGCAATTCTCATATCAGACAAAATAGACTTTAAAATAAGGACTATTAAAAGAGACAAAGAAGAACACTACACAATGATCAAGGGATTGATCCAAGAAGAAGATATAACAATTGTAAATATTTATGCACCCAACATAGGAGCACCTCAATACATAAGGCAAATACTAACAGCCATAAAAGGGGAGATCGACAGTAACACATTCATAGTAGGGGATTTTAACACCCCATTTTCACCCATGGACAGATCATCCAAAATGAAAATAAATAAGGAAACACAAGCTTTAAATGATACATTAAACAAGATGGACTTAATTGATATTTATAGGACACTCCATCCAAAAACAACAGAATACACATTTTTCTCAAGTGCTCATGGAACATTCTCCAGGATAGATCATATCCTGGGTCACAAATCAAGCCTTGGTAAATTTAAGAAAATTGAAATTTATCAAGTATCTTTTCTGACCACAACGCCATGAGACTAGATATCAATTACAGGAAAAGATCTGTAAAAAATACAAACACATGAAGGCTAAACAATACACTACTTAATAATGAAGTGATCACTGAAGAAATCAAAGAGGAAATAAAAAAATACCTAGAAACAAATGATAGTGGAGACACAATGACCCAAAACCTATGGGATGCAGCAAAAGCAGTTCTAAGGGGGAAGTTTATAGCAATACAAGCCCACCTTAAGGAGCAGGAAACATCTCGAATAAACAACCTAACCTTGCACCTCAAGCAATTAGAGAAAGAAGAACAAAAAGACCCCAAAGCTAGCAGAAGGAAAGAAATCATAAAAATCAGATCAGAAATAAATGAAAAAGAAATGAAGGAAACAATAGCAAAGATCAATAAAACTAAAAGCTGGTTCTTTGAGAAGATAAGCAAAATAGATAAACCACTAGCCAGACTCATCAAGAAAAAAAGGGAGAAGACTCAAATCAATAGAATTAGAAATGAAAAAGGAGAAGTAACAACTGACACTGGAGAAATAAAAAAAATCATGAGAGATTACTACAAGCAACTCTATGCCTATGAAACGGACAATCTGGAAGAAATGGACAAATTCTTAGAAATGCACAACCTGCCAAGACTGAATCAGGAAGAAATAGAAAATATGAACAGACCAATCACAAGCACTGAAATTGAAACTGTGATTAAAAATCTTCCAACAAACAAAAGCCCAGGACCAGATGGCTTCATGAGTGAATTCTATCAAATGTTTAGAGAAGAGCTAACACGTGTCCTTCTCAACCTCTTCCAAAATATAGCAGAGGGAGGAACACTCCCAAATTCCTTCTACAAGGCCACCATCACCTTGATACCAAAACCAGACAAGGATGTCACAAAGAAAGGAAACTACAGGCCAATATCACTGATGAACATAGATGCAAAAATCCTCAACAAAATACTAGCAAACAGAATCCAACAGCACATTAAAAGGATCATACACCATGATCAAGTGGGGTTTATTCCAGGAATGCAAGGATTCTTCAATATACGCAAATCTATCAATGTGATAAACCATATTAACAAATTGAAGGAGAAAAACCATATGATCATCTCAATAGATGCAGAGAAAGCTTTCGACAAAATTCAACACCCATTTATGATAAAATCCCTGCAGAAAGTAGGCATAGAGGGAACTTTCCTCAAAATAATAAAGGCCATGTATGACAAGCCCACAGCAAACATCATCCTCAATGGTGAAAAACTGAAAGCATTTCCACTAAGATCAGGAACAATACAAGGTTGCCCACTCTCACCACTCTTATACAACATAGTTTTGGAAGTTTTAGCCACAGCAATCAGAGAAGAAAAGGAAATAAAAGGAATCCAAATCTGAAAAGAAGAAGTAAAACTGTCACTGTTTGCAGATGACATGATACTATACATAGAGAATCCTAAAGATGCTACCAGAAAACTACTAGTGCTAATTAATGAATTTGGTAAAGTAGCAGGATACAAAATTAATGCACAGAAATCTCTGGCATCCCTATATACTAATAATGAAAAATCTGAAAGTGAAATCAAGAAAACACTCCCATTTACCATTGCAACAAAAAGAATAAAATATCTAGGAATAAACCTACCTAAGGAAACAAAAGACCTGTATGCAGAAAATTATAAGACACTGATGAAAGAAATTAAAGATGATACAAATAGATGGAGAGATATACCATGTACTTGGATGGGAAGAATCAACATTGTGAAAATGACTCTACTACCCAAAGCAATCTACAGATTCAATGCAATCCCTATCAAACTACCACTGGCATTTTTCACAGAACTAGAACAAAAAATTTTGCAATTTGTATGGAAACACAAAAGACCCCGAATAGCCAAAACAATCTTGAGAACGAAAAAAGGAGCTGGAGGAATCAGGCTCCCTGACTTCGTACTATACTACAAAGCTACAGTAATCAAGACAGTATGGTACTGGCACAAAAACAGAAAGATAGATCAATGGAATAGGATAGAAAGCCCAGAGATAAACCCACGCACATATGGACACCTTATCTTTGATAAATGTGGCAGGAATGTACAGTGGAGAAAGGACAGCCTCTTCAATAAATGGTGCTGGGAAAACTGGACAGGTACATGTAAAAGTATGAGATTAGATCACTCCCTAACACCATACACAAAAATAAGCTCAAAATGGATTAAAGACCTAAATGTAAGGCCAGAAACTATCAAACTCTTAGAGGAAAACATAGGCAGAACACTCTATGACATAAATCATAGCAAGATCCTTTCTGACCCACCTCCTAGAGTAATGGAAATAAAAAGAAAAATAAACAAATGGGACCTAATCAAACTTCAAAGCTTTTGCACAGCAAAGGAAACCATAAACAAGACCAAAAGACAACCCTCAGAATGGGAGAAAATATTTGCAAATGAAGCAAATGACAAAGGATTAATCTCCAAAATTTACAAGCAGCTCATGCAGCTCAATAACAAAAAAACAAACAACCCAATCCAAAAATGGGCAGAAGACCTAAATAGACATTTCTCCAAAGAAGATATACAGAATGCCAACAAACACATGAAAGAATGCTCAACATCATTAATCATTAGAGAAATGCAAATCAAAACTACAATGAGATATCATCTCACACCAGTCAGAATGGCCATCATCAAAAAATCTAGAAACAATAAATGCTGGAGAGGGTGTGGAGAAAAGAGAACACTCTTGCACTGCTGGTGGGAATGTGAATTGGTTCAGCCACTATGGAGAACAGTATGGAGGTTCCTTAAAAAACTACAAATAGAACTCCCATATGACCCAGCCATCCCACTACTGGGCATATACCCTGAGAAAACCAAAATTCAAAAAGAGTCATGTACCAAAATGTTCATTGCAGCTCTATTTACAATAGCCCAGAGATGGGAACAACCTAAGTGCCCATCATCAGATGAATGGATAAAGAAGATGTGACACATATATACAATGGAATATTACTCAGCCTTAAAAAGAAATGAAATTGAGTTATTTGTAATGAGATGGATAGACCTAGAGTCTGTCATACAGAGTGAAGTAAGTCAGAAAGAAAAATACAAATACCGTATGCTAACACATATATATGGAATTTAAGAAAAAAAAGGATGTCATGAAGAACCTAGGGGTGGGACGGGAATAGAGACACAGACCTACTGGAGAACGGACTTGAGGATATGGGGAGGGGGAAGGGTGAGCTTTGACAGGGCGAGAGCGAGTCATGGACATACACACACTAACAAACGTAGTAAGGTAGATAGCTAGTGGGAAGCAGCCGCATGGCACAGGAATATTAGCTCGGTGCTTTGTGACAGCCTGGAGTGGTGGGATAGGGCAAGTGGGAGGGAGGGAGACGCAAGAGGGAGGACATATGGGAACATATGTATATATATAACTGATTCACTTTGTTATAGAGCAGAAACTAACACACCATTGTAAAGCAATTGTACCCCAATAAAGATGTTAAAAAAAAAAATCTTCCAACAAACAAAAGTCCAGAAGCAGATGGCTTCACAGGTGAATTCCATCAAACATTTAGAGAAGAGCTAACACCTATGCTTCTCAAAATCTTCCAAAATATAGCAGAGGGAGGGACACTCCCAAACTCATTCTACGAGGCCACCATCATCCGGATACCAAAACCAGAAAAAGATGTCACAAAGAAAGAAAACTCAATATCTCAAATATCAAACTCAATATCTCAATATCAAAAATATCAAAAACTCAAAGAAAGATCAATATCACTAATGAACATAGATGCAAAATTCCTCAACAAAATACTAGCAAACAGATTCCAGCAGCACATTAAACAGATCATACATCATGATCAAGTGAGGTTTATCCCAGATATGCAAGGATTCTTCAATATATGCAAATCAATCAGTGTGATGCACCATATTAACAAGCTGAAGAATAAAAACCATATGATAATCTCAATAGATGCAGAAAAAGCTTTTGACAAAATTCAACACCCATTTATGATAAAAAAAAAAAAACAGAAAGTAGGCATACATAGAACAAACTTACCTCAACATTATAAAGGCCATATATGACAAACCCACAGCCAACATCATTCTCAATGGTGAAAAACTGAAACCATTTCCACTAAGATCAGGAACAAGACAAGGTTGCCCACTCTCACCACTATTATTCAACATAGTTTTGTCAGTTTTAGTCACAGCAGTCAGAGAAGAAAAAGAAATAAAGGAATCCAAATCTGAAAAGAAGAAGTAAAACTGTCACTGTTTGTGTTTGCAGGTGACATGATACTATACCTAGAGAATCCTAATGATGCTACCAGAAAACTACTAAAGCTAATCAATGATTGTGGTAAAGTAGCTAGATACAAAATTAATGCACAGAAATCTCTTACATTCCTATACACTAATGATGAAAAATATGAAAGAGAAATTAAGGAAACAATCCAATTAACTATTGCAACAGAAAGAATAAAATACCTAGGAATAACCCTACCTAAGGAAGTAAAAGACCTGTACTCAGAAAACTATAAGACACTGATGAAAGAAACCAAAGATGACACAAACAGATGGAGAGATATACCATGTTCTTGGACTGGAAGAATCAACCTTGTTAAAATGACTATACTACCCAAAACAATCTACATATTCAACGCAATCCCTATGAAACTACCAATGGCATTTTTCACAGAATTAGAACAAAAAATGTCACAATTTGTATGGAAATACAAAGGACACCAAATAGCCAAAGTAATCTTGAGAAAGATAAACGGAGCTGGAGGAATCAGGCTCCCTGACTTCATACTATACTACAAAGCTACAGTAATCAAGACAGTATGGTACTGCCACAAAAACAGAAATGTAGATCAATAGAACAGGATAGAAAGCCCAGAGATAAACCCACACACATATGGACACCTTATCTTTGATAAAGGAGGCAAGAATATACAATGGAGAAAAGACAGCCTCTTCAGTAAGTGGTGCTTGGAAAACTGGACAGCTACATGTAAATAATGAAGTTAGAGAGTTCAGTAACACCATATACAAAAATAAACTCAAAATGGATTAAAGACCTGAATGCAAGTCCAGACACTATAAAACCCTTAGAGGAAAACATCGGCAGAACACTGTATGACATAAATCGTGGCAAGATTTTTTTGGATCCACCTCCTAGAGAAATGGAAATAAAAACAAAATAAACAAATGTGACCTAATGAAACTTAAAAGCTTTTGCACAGCAAAGGAAACTATAAACAGGAAGAAAAGATAACCCTCAGAATGGGAGAAAATATTTGCAAATGAAACAACTGACAAACGTTAATCTACAAAATATACAAGCAGCTCATGCAGCTCAATATCAAAACAACAAACAACCCAATCCAGAAATGGGCAGAAGACCTAAATAGACATTTCTCCCAAGAAGATACACAGATTACCAGCAAACACATGAAAGGATGCTCAACATCGCTAATCACTAGAGAAATGCATATCAAAACCACAGTGAGGTATCACCTCACACCAGTCAGATGGCCATCATTAAAAAATTTACAAACAATAAATGCTGGAGAGGGTGTGGAGAAAAGGGATGCCTCTTGCACTGTTGTTGGGAATGTAAATTGATATAGCCAATATGGAGAACAATATGGGGGTCCCTTAGAAAACTAAAAATAGAACTACCATATGACCCAGCAATCCCACTACTGCACACATACCCTGAGAAAACCATAATTCAAAAAGAGTCATGTACCACAATCTTCATTGCAACACTATTTACAATAGCCAGGACGTGGAAGCAATCTAAGTCTCCATCAACAGATGAATGGATAAAGAAGATGTGGCACATATATACAATGGAATATTATTCAATCATAAAAAACGAAATTGATTTATTTGTAATGAGGTAGATGGACATAGCGTCTGTCATACAGAATGAAGTCAGAGAGAGGAAAAAATACCGTATGCTTAACACATAAATATGGAATGTAAAAAAAATGGTTCTAAAAAAAAACTTTCTGAAGAACCTAGAGGAAGGACAGGAATCAAGGTGCAGATATAAAGAATGGACTTGAGGACACAGGGAGGGGAAAGGGTAAGCTGGGATGAAGTGATAGAGTGGCATTGACATATATACACTACCAAATGTAAAATAGATAGCTAGTGGGGAGCAGCCGTGTAGCACAGGGAGACCAGCTCAGTGCTTTGTGACCACCTAGACAGGTGGGATAGGGAATGTGGGAGGGAAACGCAAGAGGGAGGGGATAGGGGGATATATGTATACATATACCTGATTCACTTTGTTATACAGCAGCAAATAACACAACAATGTAAAGCAATTATATTCCAATAAAGATGTTAAAAATAAATAAATAAATAAATGCTATATTGAAAAAAAAAGAATAAAAGAAGTTATGTATATGCACTACTATATTCAAAAAGGATAACCAACAGGTACCTACTGTATAGCACAGGGAACTCTGCTCAGTGTTACGTGGCAGCTTGAATGGGAGGGGAGTAAGGAGCGAATGGATACATGTATATGTATGGCTAAGTAACTTTGTTGTTCACCTGAAACTATCACAACATTGTTAATTGGGTATACTCCAATATAAAATAAAAAGTTAAGAAAAAAAGAAGGAAAATAACAGAATCCAGATTCTCCACAAATTTTCACTAACTAGTATAAAATCAAATATTAGACATGTGAAAACTAGGGTCCATAGTAAAAGAAAAAGAGTTAAAAAACTAATGGCATAGTAACCCATATGTTGAAATTGGTTTGAAATTGAACTATTATAAATATATTGAAATACTTGAAAAATATATTCATAATAAACACATGAAAATTCTAAATAAAAGATATTATGAAAATATTTTAATATTAATAATAGACTATTTTTAGAGCAGTTTTAATTTTACAGAAAAATTGGGCATATAGTACAGCAAAAATTTCAATATACACCCTCTCTTCTCTTGCAGTTTCCCCTATTTTCAATGTCTTGCATTATTGTAGTACATTTGTTAAAATTGTTGAACCAATATTGATACAGTATTTTTACTAAAGTCCATGGTTTGCATTAGGATTCACCCTTTATGTCATACAGTTCTATGGTTCTTGACAAATGCATAATTTCATCTATCTACCATTGCAGTCTCATAAAGAGTAGTTTCACAGTTTCACTGCCTTAAAATTCCTTGTATTACAACTATTCACCCCTTCTCCCCTCTATCTCCAAACCCCTGGCAACCACTGATCTTTTTACTGTCTCTATAATTTGTCCTTTTCTAGAATGCCATATAGATGAAATCATACATTTTGTTCTAGTTTTTGAACTGGCTTCTTTCACTTAACAATATGCATTTTTGGTCCTCCATGTCTTTCTGAATAGCTAATAGCTAATAGCTAATACTTTTTTATCACTATATAGTCTTCTATTGTATGGACTATACATAAACAGTTTTTTTATTCACTTACCTATTTGGGGACATCTTGGTTGGTTGCAGTTATTAAATATTTGCAGATTTTTGTGAACTAAATGGAAATTTTAAATTAAAAATTTAAATAAATTTTAAAATTTATTTAAATAAATTTTTAAAATTTAAATAAATTTTTAAATAAATAAATTTTAAAATAAATTTTTAAATTAAATAAAACATTTATTTTAAATGAAATAAAACAAAATAAGTAAATGACTATAATGTCTGAGGAGGACAGTAGAAATGTTTACTGAATTTGAGTAAAGACTTATAGATATAATTGGATCTGATGAATAAAGAAAAAACTTTTTAAAAAAAAACCCAGAGTCTTATATTTCTATGGGACAATATCAGTTCATTTAGTGTATATGTATATATATAGTTCTTTTTTTGTAATTCATGCTTTATTTATATATACCTTTTTATTGAAATATAGTTGATTTACAATGTTGTGTTAGTTTCAGGTGTACAGCAAAGTGATTCAGATAAATATATACATATATTTATTCTTTTCCCATATATGTTGTTACAGAATATTGAATAGAGTTCACTGTGCTATACAGTAGGTACTTATTGGTTATCTTATTTTATATATAGTAATGTGTATATGTTAATCCCAAACTTCTAATTTACCCCCTCTGCCAACCTTTCCTCATTGGTAACCATAAGTATGTTCTCTAAGTCTGTGTGTCTGTTTCTGTTTTGTAAATAAGTTCATTTGTATCATTTTTTTTAGATTCCTCATATGTGATATCATATATTTGTCTTTCTCTGTCTGACTTACTTCACATAGTATGATAAACTCTAGGTCCATCTATTTTGCTGCAAATTGTAATATCCATTATTTTTCATGGCTGAGTAGTATTCCATTGTGTATTTATACCACATCTTCTTTATCCATTTATCTGTCAATAGACATTTAAGTTGCTTCCTTGTCTTGGCTATTGTAAATAGTGCTGTTATCAACTTTGGGGAGCAAGTATATTTTCAAATTATGATTTTCTCTGGATATATGCCCAGGATTGGGATTGCAGGATCATATGATTACTCTCTTTTTAGCTTTTTAAAGAACCTCCATAGTGTTCTCCATAGTGACAGCACTGATTTACATTCCCACCAACAGTGTAGGAGGGTTCCCTGCTCTCCACATCCTCTCCAGCATTTATTATTTGTAGACTTTTTGAGGTTGGCCATTCTGACTGGTGTGAGGTTATACTTCACTGTAATTTTGATTTGCATTTCTCTAATAATTAGTGACACTGAGCATATTTTCATGTGCCTGTTGGCTATGTGTATGTCTTCTTTGGAAAAATGTCTATTTAATTCTTCTGCCCATTTTTTTTTTGGGTTATTTGTCTTTTTTTTATTAGGTTGTTAGTTTTGGGGGTTTTTTTGTTTTGATATTGAGCTGTATGGGCTGTTTATATATTCTGGAAATTAATCCCTTGTCGGTTGTATCATTTGCAAATATTTTCTTTCATTTGGTAGGTTGTCTTTACTATTATTTATGGTTTCCTTTACTAGGCAAAAGCTTTTAAGTTTAATTAGGCCCCATTTGTTTATTTTTGCTTTTATTTGCATTACTCTAGGAGACAGACCAAAAAAAAAAAAGTATTGCTGCAACATTTAATTTATATTTAGTTAGATTCCCAGAAAGAGAGGAGAGTTAAAAATGCATAGAAACATATATGAAGAAATAATGATGGAAATTTCTTCATTTTGGTGAAAAAAATAAACTTACAGTTAAAAGAAGCTCAGTGAATTCCAGCAGAATAAAAAAAAAGAAATAAAAGGAAAGAAAAAGAGCAAGAAAGAAAGAAAACAAAGTAAAGAAAAATATAAAAAACACATTTATAATATAGTAGTCAAACTAATGATAACCACAGATGAAAAAGGAAAGATCTTGAAGGTAGCCAGAGAGAAATGCAGCACTACATAAATGGCAACCATGATAAGAAAGATGGCTGAATTTTCATCAGGGACATGGTGGTCAAATGACAATAAATCAACCTCTTGAAAATGCTGAAAAAAATGTCAGTCCCAAATTCTACATTCAACTGTTAATGAGTATAAGCTTGTACCATTCACTGCATGACAAGCCAATAAGTTGAGAAACAAGGTGTTAAGGAAAGGAACAGCAACTCTTCAGAAAGCCAGCAAACTGAGAAGATGGTGGACTAATATTCTAAAGAACATCTTGTCTGGGTTTGAATGCTAGTTTCTTTTATGCTACAAGGAGGGGGAGGTGGGAGGAAGTAAGGTCAAAAGGTAATAGACTTCCTGGTGCTGGCCAGACCTTGGAGGGGATGTATTAAATTCCTTGTTCTTTCAGAAGTTTGTCATGGGTCTTGTCACAATATTCCTGTAAATCTATGTAAAGTATTTTAGCTTAAGTCTCAAGCATGGGAGGCAGGGTTCCCAGAAAGGGGCTATTATGTATATTTCAAGCTATAGGTAACATTCCTTTAATGATTAACTTGCCTGTGTGCTGAGCTTGCAAGACTAAGCAAAAGCCATAGAATACAAAAGTTAAAGCAAAAGACACAGATCCAATATGGAGTCAGATTTGTTCTTCCCTATTACATAACCAAAAAAGCCCCACAAACTTGCTTTAAATATGAGACTGAAATTCGTATATTTTCAGAAAATATAAAGTCTGAGAGAATTCAGCAGAACCAGGCCTACACTAGAAGAAGTGTTAAAGGAACTTCTTCAATTGGAGGGAATTGACAGTCGATTGAATCTCAGCTATACAGGAATAAATTCCAAGCACTGGAAATAATAAGAATAATAACTCAATAATAATATTGAGTTAAATATAAAATGCTATCATTTTCCTCTTTATTTTTTTTAAGTCATAACTAATCAAAGTAAACTACATGGTGCATTACATTAAGTAGATAGATAGAAGGCATATGGAAATAAAAGCGCACAGATGAGAGGTAAATGGGTTACATCATGACAAGCATCCTATACTATGAGCGATGTGGTGAGATATTAACTCTAAGTAAAATTATAGTGTAATGTGATCCCTACCACATCCAACAAAAGCAACAAAAAGAATCCCTAAAACAAACAAAATTTAGAAATAAAACCAGAAACCTAATGAAAAAATGTATACAAACATCAAGTACTGAGAGGTATACCAAACATCAAAACTGAGATAAAGGAGAGATGTGGCTTTTGTGATAGTCTATCAAACACTTTTATTATATCTCTGTAAAATACAGTGTATGTACGCTGTAAGTGTTTTCAACCTTATATTGCTACTCCCATGGCAAAGAAAAAAAAGAAAGAAAAAAAAATTGGAAAAAATTAGGCTCATAGCAGCTACTGTGTAGAAATTACCCCCTACTTTTAAATATTGTTTTTTATTTTCCTTAAAAAATCAGAATACATACAAAGGCAAAACATTTTATTTGTTTTCTCTTTTTTTTTCTTTTTAACTTGATCTTCTAATCTAAAAAATTCCTTACTTCAATTTAAGATATTTTCTGTTAATATTATTAAGTTTAATTATGAGGCTAAGAATTGTTAATTTTTGTTTAGAGCCCACTTTGTAGCAGATTTATTTGAAATATTTTTTTATGAATATGTACACTTTAGAGAAACAATACAACAGCAACCATATCAATGTAAAATACATTAAAATATTATCAATTATACTATTATTAAGTATTTTAAAGTATTTTAGAGTCAACATTTTGAAAACATTAAAATTTCCTTTGCATATTTTTTGCTGTCTACTTAATACATATCTGGAGACAAAATGACTGAAGTATGCTTTCCCTACAAAAAATTATTTAATTTTTTTATAGTTCACCTTCTGATATCTAAATAACTCACATGTAATAATTCTTTTCTCAAAACATTACAATTAGTGTACTTCAATTTTTTTAATAGAAGTATGAAGTTAGAGATAGTTTGACTTCAAATCATAAATCTGAATTCCAGTGACATGTCTTTATTTCATTAAATGTAAATATAACTGTAATAGTTCTGATATCACTTTTTTAAAATTAAGATTTATGTAGATATAAAAACAATAAAAATGTTGTTACAGAACATGTAAAATGATTACAGATTGTACAACTATAATTAATTAAATACTGCTTTGTACCTGATACATTTTATAAATTATTTCTTAATATTTTGTTTCTATTTTACAAGTGTAGGTATTATTATTATCTCAATTTTACATTCAATCCATTGTTGACATCCTATTTCATCATTGGTCTCTTGGCCAAAGTCTTATCAATTCCCTTCATACAATCATAAAAATAGTCTAGCCATTCTTATTCACCTTGCTAACTCATTTTCCCAGTTTATCTGTTTTAAATCCTAAATTGTTTACTTTCTGTTCCCACATTATATCACGCCCTATTCATTTTGGGGCACTAACAGCTTTCATTAATCTTACATACCAAGAGTATTACACTAGTTCTAAAAAGCCTTTTATCGAATTCTGTTGCCTTAGTTTACCTAAATTTGAAAAAAATTCTTCAGCACATGAGGTTGGTGGTAGGCCAAATAATTGTCCTCCACAAATGCTCACATCTTAATTCCCAAAACATGTATATATAATTTATATGGTCAATGGGACTTTACAGGTGTGATTAAATTAAGGATCTTGACCTGGGGAGATTACCCTGGATTATCCAGGTGGACCGAATGTAATCACAAGAGTCTGATGAGAGACAGACAAAAAAAAAACAGTCAGTAGTGGAAGAGGCAATGACAGAATCAAAAAGCTGGAGTAAGGCAAGAAGTCCAGTGTAAGTGATGCAGGCTTTGTTAAATAACCTGAAAAAAAAAAGGAAATGACTTCTCCTCTGAAACCTCTAGAAAGAATGCAGCCCTGCAGACGTTTTGATTTTACTCTTCTGACCTCCAGAACTGCAAGAGAATAAATTTATATTGGTACAAAACACTGTTTGTGATTTTTTATTATAGCAGCAATAAGAAACTATTATAGATTTTGGCACCTGGAAATGGAGTACTGCTGTAAAAATACCCTAAAAATGTAGAGGTGTTTTTGGAATTATAAAATGAGCAAAAGCTGGTAGAGTTTTGAGATACTAAGAGAAAAAGAGATCATCATCATAAACTCTTGGTAGGAATATGGATGTTAAAATCTATGCTGGTGAGGGCTCAGGATGAAGTGAGGAGCATGAATTCGTAATTCAGGCATCCTCTAGAAGCTGAAAAAGACAAGAAAATAGTTTCACCCTTCAGAAATTTCAGAAGGAGTCAACCCTTCTACACCTTGATTTTAAAGCAGTAACCCTGATTTTAGAGTTCTGACTTCCAGAACTGTAAAATAATAAATTTGTGTTAAGTCATTAAATTTGTGTTAAGTTGTCACAGCAGCAACAGGAAACTAATAAGTCTGAAGGCAGCTGATTTAACTTCATTCTCAAACTTATTTTCCTTTCAGGTTATTTCAAGAAGTGTGATGAGGAAATATTCATCTTGTAGGGACTGAGGTTGCTTTCATTGGGAGCAGCTGGGATTTCTGTGATTAAATTTGGTGGAAAAGGAATTTGATAGTGTAAGAATTTCTGTCATGTTTATGAAGAATTTTACATTGACATGAAAGTTGATGGAATTTCAAAGTGTCTATTATAATAATGTAACACACTTCACTTTAATCTTGTCCACTAAGGTCCAATTAAGACTATTCTTTGCTGTATCCTCCCAATGAAAAGGAACATTTTGTCACTTTAGTAACTAGCACCCACCTCAGGTAGGTCAAAGGTGGGGTCACATTGAATAAATACACCCTATTCTATAGCTAATTATGTTATGCTGAGTTTCCCTGTCTGTATTTAACATTTATTTCTTGGTTCCAGAAAACCCTAATGATTGTGAAGAAAATCATTTTTAGTTTTATTCTTTTAAAGGTAATAGTTATAATTTATACTTATAAATTGTCATTGTCTTGGAGTAGTTTGAGCTCTGCACATGTTATGTCAGTTGTCAATATAGAAATTGATGAGAATTTATTGGACACAATGTAAATAATTATTTAACAGAGCCAATTGTAATTACATGCTAATGTAAGTCTGATAAGCTATTTTTCTGTTTTTAAATGCAGCCCTGATTACCAGCTCAATAATATGAAAGTATCCTTTCCTCACTGAACAGCAAACAAGCATCAAGATTTAGTACTAGAATACTGATCCACTTTTTGAACCTAAACATAGGTCAAGTTAATTTTAAACAATGAAAGAAACTAAAGTAAATTATATTTAAGTGTCCAAGATATACGGTTATATTTTTGGCATATATTATGTTTACTTTATTGGAAAAATAATGAATAACTTCATCAGAAGTAATTGTTTTCTTTACTATTGTCCCCATGATTGTTTTCTTTACTTCTTATATCTTTCTATTTATTCCTCTTTTCCCACTCATAGAACTTTTCACTGGCTAAACCTAAAGGGAATGCAAACTTCCTATAGTAAGACTTTATAGTCATTAAAAGTTCCAAAACTGATTTGAAGTTCAATATACCAGCTTCTACATTTACCCAACATTTCCCAAACCAGCATTTAATTCAGTGAAATATATTTCAATATATTTTTTTGATTATCCATGTAAATGTAAATAAAAATACATTGCATTGTTCTTTTTTTTTTTTTTTGCGGTATGTGGGCCTCTTACTGTTGTGGTCTCTCCCGTTGAGGAGCACAGGCTCCGGACGCGCAGGCTCAGCAGCCATGGCTCACGGGCCTAGCCGCTCCGCGACATGTGGGATCTTCCCGGACCGGGGCACGAACCCGCATCCCCTGCATCGGCAGGCGGACTCTCAACCACTGCGCCACCAGGGAAGCCCTGCATTCTTCTTAGTTAACAAATTTATGGTATTCTTGGCATAACTTACCTCCAATACAGTTGTAACTTCTAGTAAACTATGACAGAATTTATAGTCTTTATTACCAAATTCCCTATAGCAGAATCCACAATGAAAGTTCAGGTTATTTCACCTAAACAACAGAAAGCTTCTTTTCTAAATAACCTCAGTGATATTTCTTGACAGATATACTATAAAAACAAAGTGAGATGTCGTGCCAATATCGATTCATCCTACTATAGTTGCTTCATAAATATGGAAGGGTATATCTACCCTATTTCTTTCTCTCCCACTCTCTTCCTCTCCCACTCTCTTCCTAAAAATGCAAGATGAGTTGAAAAAGACATCTTTACAAGAACGCCAGGTAAATTTCTATTCACCCTTGGTTGTGCAGAAACATTAATGAGTATGAGAGGCTGTTGTTGTCTTCATATGGGTTTGCTCTAAGGTGATGACAACAGCAATCTCAGAGTGTTTACCTATAGTAGTTAAAGTCCTAGAAAGAATTTTGTGTGTGTGTGTGTGTGTGTGTGAGTGTGTGTGTGTGTGGTCTATTGCAACCAATGCAACCAATAACCTGCACAGGTATATCAATATGTTTTGAATATTTTATAGACCTGTTACACTTTTTAACCTCTAAGCCTCTGCAAATGTCCTAACAGAACCAATTAATAAGCTGCCATATTCTGATACCTAAAGACAAAACACCTGCAACAGACTATAAAATAGATAATTAATAATACAGCAATAAACACAAAATAACAGAAAATAAAGAGCAGGCATTACCCTACCATTGCAAACTTAGGGTCAAATGAAAATATTTACTTGGCTTAACACTCCTGAAAAAAATCTGAAATTTTAAAGCCCTCTCAGTAAAATGTAAATCCATAATCTAGAGAAATAAAAACATGCCAAAAGATAAGTAAAATGAGAAAGATTTCAGTGGTCACAGAGAGTAAGGGTAAGATCTTAGCACTGGAGACAGTACAGGTTTCTCCAGTGTCTGTCATTTCTTAGTTGTATGACCTTGTGCAAATTAGATAATATCTCTGTGCCTCAATTTCCTCATCAGTAAAATTAGGATAAATTCAATAGCTGCTTTACAAAGTTGCTATGAGGAGTAAATGAATTAATACTTTTTAAGCACTTGAGCAGGGGTTGGCACATGGTAAGAACTGTGTATTTTTATTTAGAAAATTATTTTTAAAATTCATGGCAATTGTAAATAGTGCTGCAATGAACATGGGGTGCATGTGTCTTTTTTTTAAACATCTTTATTGGAGTATTATTGCTTTACATTGTCTTATTTTCTGCTGTATAACAAAGTGAATGAGAAATACGTATACATATATCCCCTTATCCCCTCCCTCTTGTGTCTCCCTCCCACCTTCCCTATCCCACACCCCTAGGTGGTCACAAAGCATGGAGCTGGTCTCCCTGTGCTATGGGACTGCTTCCCACTAGCTAGTTATTTTACATTTGGTAACATATATATGTCAATGACAAACTAGCACTTCGTCCCAGCTTACCCTTCCCCCTCCCTGTGTCCTTGAGTGTATTGTCTAAAACTGTGTCTTTATTCCTGTCCTGCCCCTAGGTTCTTCAGAACCAATTTTTTTTTTTTTTTAGATTCCATATATGTGTTAGCATACAGTATTTGTTTTTCACTTTCTGACCTGCTTCACTCCATATGACAGACTCTAGGTCCATCTACTTCACTACAAATAACTCAATTTCCTTTCTTTTTATGGCTGAGTAATATTCCATTGTATATATGTGCCACATCTTCTTTATCCATTCCTCTGTCAATGGACACTTAGGATGCTTCCATGTCCTGACTATTGTAAAAAGAGCTGCAATGAACATCGTGATACATGTCTCTTTTTGAATTATGGTTTTCTCAGGGTATATACCCAGTAGTAGGATTGCTAGGTAATATGGTAGTTCTATTTTTTGTTCTTTAAGGAACCTCCATACTGTTCTCCATAGTGGCTGTATCAATTTACATTCCCACCGACAGTGCAGGAGGGATCACTTTACTCCACACCCTCTCAAGCATTTATTGTTTGCATATTTTTTGATGATGGTCATCTGATCGGTATGAGGTGATACCTCACTGTGGTTTTGATATGCATTTATCTAATGATTAGTGATGCTGAGCATCCTTTCATGTGTTTGTTGACAATCTGTATATCTTCTTGGGAGAAATGTCTATTTAAGTCTTCTGCCCATTTCTGGATTGGGTTGTTTGTTTTTTTGATATTGAGCTGCAAGTGCTGCTTGTATATTTTGGAGATTAATCCTTTTTCAGTTGCTTCATTTGCAAATATTTTCTCCCATCCTGAGGGTTATCTTTCGTCATTACGATTTTCTTTGCTGTGCAAAACTTTTAAATTTCATTACGTCTCATTTGTTTATTTTGTTTTTATTTCCATTCCTCTAGGAGGTGGGCCAAAACGGATCTTACTGTGATTTATGTCACAGAGTGTTCTGCCTATGTTTTCCTCTAAATATAGTGTCTGGTCTTACATTCAGGTCTTTGATCCGTTTTGATTTTGTTTTTGCATATGATATTACTGAGTGTTCTGATTTCATTCTTTTACATGTAGCTGTCCAGTTTTCCAAGCACCACTTACTGAAGAGGCTTTCTCTTCTCCATTGTATATTCTTGCCTCCTTTATCAAAGATAAGGTGACCATATGTGTGGGGGTTTATCTCTGAGCTTTCTATCGTCTTCTATTGACCTATATTTCTGTTTTTGTGGCAGTACCATACTGTCTTGATTATTGTAGCTTTGTAGTATAGTCTTAAGTCAGGGAGCCTGGTTCTTCCAGCTCCATTTTTCTTTCTCAAGATTGCGTGGGCTATTAGGGGCCTTTTATGTTTCCATACATATTGTGAATTTTTTTGTTTTAATTCTGTGAAAAATGCCATTGGTAGTTTGCTAGGGATTGCATTGAATCTGTAGATTGCTTTGGGAAGCATAGTAATTTTCACAATGTTGATTCTTCCAATCCAAAAACATGGTATATCTCTCCATCTATTTGTATCCGCTTTAATTTCTTCCATCAGTCTTTTATAGTTTTCTGCATACAGGTCTTCTGTCTACTTAGGTAGGTTTATACCTAAGTATTTTATTCTTTTTGTTGCAGAATGGGAGTGGTCAATGGAAGTTTTCCCTAATTTCTCTTTCAGATTTTTCATCATTAGTGTATAAGAATGCAAGAGATTTCTGTGCATTAATTTTGTATACTACTACTTTACCAAAACCATTTATTACTACTAGTAGTTTTCTAGTAGCGTCTTTAGGATTTTTATGTATAGTATCATGTCATCTGCAAACAGTGACAGATTTACTTCCTCTTTTAAGATTTGCATTCCATTTATTTCTATTTCTTCTCTGATAGCTGTGGCTAAAACTTCCACAAATATGTTGAATAACAGTGGTGAGTGTGGGAAACCTTGTCTTGCTTCTGATCTTAGTGGAAATGGCTTCATTTTTTCACCATTGAGAAAAATGTTGGCTGTGTGTTTTTCATATATGGCCTTTATTATGTGGAGGTGTGGAGGTAAGTTCCCTCTATGCCTACTTTCTGGAGGGTTTTTATCATAAATGGGTGTTGAATTTTGTTGGAAGCTTTCTCTGCATCTATTGAGATGATCATATGCTTTTTCTCCTTCAATTTGTTAATATGGTGTATCATGCATATTGATTTGCGTATATTGAAGAATCTTTGCATTCCTGTGATAAACCCCACTTGATCATGGTGTAAGATCCTTTTAATGTGCTGTTGGATTCTGTTTTCTAGTATTTTGTTGAGGATTTTTGCATCTACGTTCATCAGTGATATTGGCCTGTAGTTTTCTTTCTTTGTGACATCTTTGTCTCATGTTGGTATCATGGTGATGGTGGCCTTGAAGAATGAGTTTGGGAGTGTTCCTCCCTCTACTATATTTTGGAAGAGTTTGTGAAGGATAGGTGTTAGCTTTTCTCTAAATGTTTGATAGAATTCGCCTGTGAAGCCATCTGGTTCCTGGGCTTTTGTTTGTTGGAAGATTTTTAATCACAGTTTCAATTTCAGGGCTTGTGATGGGTCTGTATATATTTTGTATTTCTTCCTGGTTCAGTCTTAAAAGGTTGTGTTTTTCTAAGAATTTGTCCATTTCTTCCAGGTTGTCTATTTTATTGTGATGTAGTTTCTTGTAGTAATCTCTCATGATCCTTTGTATTTCTGCAGTGTCAGTTGCTACTTCTCCTTGTTCATTTCTAATTCTATTGATTTGAGTCTTCTACCTTTTTTTCTTCATGAGTCTGTCTATTTGTTTATCACTTTTGTTTATCTTCTCAGAGAACCAGATTTTAGTTTTATTGATTTCTGCTATTGTTTCCTTCATTTCCTTTTCATTTATTTGTGATCTGATCTTTAAGATTTCTTTCCTTGTGCTAACATTGGGGTAGTTTTCCTTCTTCCTCTAATTCCTTTAGGTGTAAGGTTAGGTTGTTTATTTGAGATTTCTCTTGTTTCTTGAAGTAGGATTGTATTGGTATAAACTTCCCTCTTAGAACTGTTTTGCTGCATCCCATAGGTTTTGGGTTGTCGTTTTTCATTGTCTTTTGTTTTTAGGTTTTTTTTTTTTGTGGTACGCAGGCCTCTCACTACTGTGGCCTCCCCCATTGTGGAGCACAGGCTCTGGACATGCAGGCTCAGTGGCCATGGCTCATGGGCGCAGCCGCTCCACGGCATGTGGGATATTCCAGGACTGGGGCACGAACCCATGTCCCCTGCATCGGCAGGTGGACTCTCAACCACTGCGCCACCAGGGAAGCCCTTTAGGTATTTGTTAATTTCCTCTTTCCTTTCTTCAGTGATCTCTTGGTTATTTTGTAGCATATTGTTTAGCCTCCATGTGTTTGTATTGTTTTACACTTATTTCTTGTAAGTTGTATCTAATCTCATAGCATTGTGGTCGGAAAAGATACTTGTACAATTTCAATTTTCTTAAATTTACCAAGGCTTGATCTGTGACCCAAGATACGATCTCTTCTAGGCAATGTTCCATGAGTACTTGAGTAGAAAGTGTATTCTGCTGTTTTTGGTTGGAATGCCCTATAAATATCAATTCAGTCCATCTTGTTTAGTGTGTCATTTAAAACTTGTGTTTCCTTATTTATTTTCATTTTGGTTGATTTGTCCATTGGTGAAAGTGGAGTGTTAAAGTCCCCTATTACCACTGTGTTACTGTTGATTTCCCTTTTTATGGCTGTTAACATTTGCCTTATGAATTGAAGTGCTCCTATGTTGGGTGCATAAATCTTTACAGTTGTTATATCATCTTCTTGGATTGATCCCTTGATCATTATGTAGTGTCCTTCTTTGCCTCTTGTAGCAGTCTTTATTTTAAAGTCTATTTTGTCTGATATGAGAATTGCTACTCTAGCTTTCTTTTGATTACCAATTTGCATTTAATATCTTTTTCCACCCCTTCACTTTTAGTCTGTATGTGTTCCCAGCTCTGAAGTGGGTGTGTTGTAGACGGCATATATACGGGTCTTATTTTCGTATCCATTCAGCCAGTCTATGTCTTTTGGTTGGAACATTTAATCCATTTACGTTTAAGGTAGTTATTGATATGTATGTTCCTATTACCATTTTATTAATTGTTTTGGATTTTTTATTGTAGGTCTTTTCTTTCTTTTGTGTTTCCTGCCTGGAGAAGGTCCTTTAATGTTTGTTGTAAAGCTGGTTTGGTGGTGCTGAATTCTCTTATCTTTTGCTTTTCTGAAAAGATTTTAATTTCTCTGTTGAATCTGGATGAGATCCTTGCTGGGTAGAGTAATCTTGGTTGTATCATTTTCCCTTTCATCACTTTAAATATGTCCTGCCACTCCCTTCTGGCTTGCAGAGTTTCTGCTGAAAGATCAACTGTTAACCTTATGGGGATTTCCTTGTGTTATTTGTGTGTTTTTGCTTGCTGCTTTAAACATTTTTTCTTTGTATTTAAATTTTGATAGTTTGATTAATATGTGCCTTGGCATGTTCTTCTTGGATTTAGCCTGTATGGTACTCTCTGTGCTTCCTGAACTTGATTGACTATTTCCTTTCCCATATTAGAGTAGTTTTCAACTATAATCTCTTCCAATGTTTTCTGAGATTCTTTCTTTTTCTCTTCTTCTGGGACCCTTATAATTCGAATGTTTGTGTGTTTAATGTTGTCCCAGATGTGTGTGAGACTGTCCTCAATTCTTTTCATTCTTTTTCTTTATTCTGCTCTGTGGTAGTTGTTTTCACTATTTTACCTTCCAGGTCATTTAACCATTCTTCTGCCTCAGTTATTTTGCTATTGATTCCCTCTAGAGAATATTTAATTTCATTTATTGTGTTGGTCATCATTGTTTGTTTGCTCTTTAGTTCTTCTAGGTCCTTGTTAAACATTTCTTGTATTTTCTCCATTCTATGTTCAAGACTTTGGATCATCTTTACTAACATTATTCTGAATTCCTTTTCTGGTAGACTACCTATTTCTTGTTTATTTATTTATTCTGGTGGGTTTCTACCTTGCTCCTTCATCTGCTGTACATTTCTCTGTCTTCTCATTTTGCTTAACTTACTGTGTTTGTGGTCTCCTTTTCCCAGGCTGCATGTTCATAGTTCCTGTTGTTTTCGTGTCTGCCCCCAGTGGGTAAGGTTTGTTCAATGAGTTGTGTAGGCTTCCTGGTATAGGAGACTGGTGACTCTGTTCTGGTGGATGAGGCTGGATCTTGTCTTTCTTGTGGGCAGGACCACATCTGGTGTTGTGTTTTTGGGGTGTCTGTGAACTTATTATGATTTTAGGCAGACTTTCTGCTAATTGGTGGGTTTGTGTTCCTGTCTTGCTAGTTGTTTGGCATGGCGTGTCCAGCACAGGAGTTTGCTCATCGTTGAGTGGAGCTGGATATTAGCATTGAGTCAGAGATTTCTGTGAGAGCCTTTGCCAATTGATATTATATTGGGTTGGGTGGCCTCTGGTGGTCCAATATCCTGAACTTCTTTCTCTCGCCTCAGAGGCTCAGGCCTGGCACCTGGCCAGAACATCAAGACCCTTTCACTCACACGGCTCAGAAGAAAGCAGAAAAATAAAAGAAAGAAAGAAAAAATAAAATAAAATAATTAAAATAAAAATTTTTAAAATATTATTAAAATAAAGAGGGTAATAAAAAAAGAGAAGAGAGTAATCAAACCAATAAACAAATCTACCAATGATAACAAGCACTAAAAACTAAACTAAGATAAACATAAAAATCAGGAACTAGTCAGTCACATGTAGCACATCCCAAGTCTATAGTTGCTCCCAAAGTCCACCACCTCAATTTTGGGGGTGATTCGTTGTCTATTCAGGTATTCCACAGAGGCAGGGTACTTCAAGTTGATTGTGGAGATTCAATCCACTGCCCCTGAGGCTGCACAGAGATATTTCCCTTTCTCTACTTTGTTCACACAGCTCCTGAGGTTCAGCTTTAGTTTTGGCCCCACCTTGGCATGTAGGTCTCCCTCTGACATCTGTTTACCCAGACAGAAGGGGGTTAAAGGAGCGGCTGATTAGGGAGCTCTGGCTCACTCATGCCATGGGGCGGGAGGGGTATGGAATGTGGGGTGAGACTGCAGCAGCAGAGGTCAGTGTGCCATTGAAACAGCCTGGGGTGTGCCGTGTGTTCTCCTGGGGAAATTGTCCCTGCATCACAGGACCCTGGTAGTGGTGGGCTGCACAGGCTCCCAGGAGGCATGGTGTGGATAGTGACCTGTGCTTGCACACAGGTTTCTTGGTGGCTTCAGCAGCAGCAGCATTAGCATTTCATACTCATCTCTGGTGTCCACACTGATAGCCGTGACTCGTACCTGTCTCTGAAGCTCATTTAGGTGGTGCTCTGTATCTTCTCTCCTTGCACACCCAGAAACAATGGTCTCTTGCCTCTTAGGCAGACACTTCCCTGACTCCCTCCCAGCTAGCTGTGGCACACTAGCCCTCTTCAGGCTGTGTTGATGTAGCCAACCCAGTCCTCTCCCTGGGATCTGACCTCTGAAGCCTGAGCCTCAGGTCCCAGCCCCCACCTGCCTGGTGGGTGAGCAGAGAAGCCTCTCAGGCTGGTAAGTGCTGGTCGGCACTGATCTTCTTTGCAGGAATCTCTCTGCACCACTGTTGCTGTGCTCTCCTCCATGACTCTGAAGCTAACCTCCACACATCCACCGCCTCCACCAGTGAAGGGGCTTCCTAGTGTGTGGAAGCTTTTCCTACCTCACAGCTCCCTCCCAGAGGTGCAGGTCCCATCCTTATTCTTTTGTCTCTGTTTTTCCTTTTTCCTTTTGCCCTACTCAGGTATGTGGGAGAGTTTCTTGCCTTTTGGGAGGTCTGAGGTCTTCTGCTAGCATTCAGTAGGTGTTCTGTAGGAGTTGTTCCACATGCACATGTTTTTCTAATGTATTTGTGGGGAGGAAGGTGATCTCCACATCTTACTCCTCCACCATCTTGAAGGTCTTCTGGATTTTATAAGCTTTAAAAAGCATTGCCGGGGCTTCCCTGGTGGCACAGTGGTTGAGAGTCCGCCTGCTGATGCAGGGGACACGGGTTCATGTCCCGGTGTGGGAAGATCCCACATGCCACAGAGTGGCTGGGCCCATGAGCCATGGCCGCTGAGCCTGTGCATCCAGAGCTTATGCTCTGCAATGGGAGAGGCCACAACAGTGAGAAGCCCACGTACTGCAAACAAACAAACAAACAAACAAACAAAAAAATGCCAGTTTCATAGCAAAATAATGATATAATATTCTGTTTACCTTGTGAATAGAGCCTAGGACATAGTGAGACTCCAACAATGTTGGCTGTTGCTCCGTTATATTATTGTTAATACAGAATTTTTCCTTTCCCCACTAATCTCAATATCCACTTCATTATATATTAAGTTCATATACATACTCAGATCTGAAATTTCTGTTTTGGTTCTGAATTTGTACCCCTTCTCTCATAATCTATACGTAGCCGATCAAAAGAGATCCTCTAAAATATTCTTGACTTAACCCATTGGAGTTACTCTGGCAATAAAAAATTTAAGCAAAAAATAAAAATATGGGATATGGGTGGGCAAAAATAGGAACAGACAGGTTTTTAATCATACCTCCCAAATCACAACTGCTGTCATAATTTAACCTTAGTTATGAGTTATTTCCTCTATCTGTCTTATATAAACAAAATAATTCAAAGCCTCAACTGTCTCTACTGTATTGACCAATATAAATTTACTGTAGGAGGAAGACAAATTATACATTGTTAAAATACTGCTGAATAACAAACCACCCCAACAGAGCAGCTTAAAACAAAAATTCTTTATTATCTTTCTTGTGTCTATGGATGAGAAGAGTAGTTGTGATGATTTGGGTCATTTCTGGGTAGAGCTCAGCTGGGTTTGTTCATTCCTTTGAGGTAGGTTGGCAGTGGATTATGGTTGGCTGCTAGAATTGCCTTGGCTGGGACACTGGGCTCTCTTACATGTATCCTTCACATTCCTACAGCATTCTAGCCATATTTTCATGGGTGAGGCAGGCATTCAAGAGGAAGCAAGCCCAGTCACAAAGTGGGAAGCACGTACTTCTAAAACCTATGCTTGTGACATGCTTGCTATTAATATCTAGTTGGCCAAAGAAAGTCATATGTTGAGCCTAGAATAAGAATGGAAGAGCGCTGAAAGTTACAATATTAGGATACAGGCTACAGGAAGACCTTTATGGGCACAATTAATGTCACACAGTAAAAAAAATCCTGAAGGTTACTGTGAATTGTATGAATTTTCAGAGATACCTGTGTTCCAGCATACTCAGTTATTAAGGCCCTTAATCAGTGCAAAAGGATGAAAGGCAATTAGAGTCATTTTGTATGTTATGATTATAAAAGTATTAAATAATTATAAAAATTGAAGAATTTCTGATAAATCAACAGTCATGTTAAAATTTTATAAATATTTTAATAATTTTGCTTTAACTATACATGTATGTGATTACATGTTAAAAACAAAACTGAGAATATACTGTATATATATATCATGTTTATACTGTGTTTATATGCATATAATGTGTTTATATGATTATGCATACATATACAATGTCATATATAAATGTATACATGAACACACACATGTACATGTGCACACACATCCAGACACCCCCCCACATATATATATATTCTCCTTATCATAAACATTTCTCCACATAATTAAAGATTATTGAAACTCTCCTTTAATTCAACACCACATTTATTA